>NW_028261382.1:41743824-41786324 GCF_051295495.1 Thamnophis sirtalis | reverse complement strand
GCGGGCTTACTTTACGTCGGTCGTCAGAAAGGGAAGAAACTGGATATTTTCCACGCTTCGGGTGGCAAACATTTTCGGAGGTCAGTCCTGAGTGCGAAAGAGGCCAAGGCAAAGGTTAGGTACCCCCTTCTCCTGCCCCATAACCCCCCCCATCCCTGTGGAAATTAATTCATTTCCCTATTTTTCCACCCTTAATTGAACCCCAGCCGCCCCCACGGCTCTGAAAATTTACTCATTTAGGCCAGAAAGTACTTTTAATTGGTTTTTTTTTAATTTAATAGTTTTTAAAATTATTTAAATAACAATTTTTTTATTTTATTTGCAAGCCATTTGGGGGAGGGTTTTAGCCGGGGGATGGGCCCGAGACTCACAACTAAGATTTGAACATGCTTTGTTTCTTCTTCCCGCGTTCTCCCCAGGGAGGTTGTGAGTTCGATTCTAGGTAGGGGCAGATGCTTGGACAGGGGGTTGGACTAGATGACCTCCATGGTCCCTTCCTATTTTGTTCATCTGTTATTCTCCTATTCTTTTTCCTTCCTTCCACCTTTCTTTCTTTCCTTCCACCTTTCTTTCTTTCCTTCCTTCCTTCATCTTCTTGGACAGGGGGTTGGACTAGATGACCTCCATGGCCCCTTCCTATTCTGTTCATCTGTTATTCTCCTATTCTTTTTTCTTCCTTCCTTCCTTCCTTCCTTCCTTCCTTCCTTCCTTCTTCTTGGACAGGGGGTTGGACTAGATGACCTGCATAGCCCCTTTCTATTCTGTTCATCTGTTATTCTCTCTCTTCCTTCCTTCCTTCCTTCCTTCCTTCCTTCCTTCCTTCCTTCCTTCCTTCCTCCCTCCCTCCCTCTTCTTGGACAGGGGGTTGGACTAGATGATCTCGCAGGGTCCCTTCCAATTCTGTTCATCCACCTTCCCCCAAGCCCTAGCCCCACAGCTAGGGTTTCACGCCCCACAGATAATACTTTGCAAGACTTTTTGGGCTGGTTGCCCCATAGCTGGGGGGGGAAGAATCTCCCTGGCCCCACTGCCCTGCCCTTAAGTTAACCCCCCCCCCGTGCCCCAAATAATTAAGCAAGGGGGGGGCTAGTGCTGAGGTTATGGGGCTGAGCCAGGAAAAAGGCTGGGAGGGGAAAGTTTAAATCTCAGTGTCAACTCACACCCCATAGCCACTTCTGCCCCACAACCACAACTTTCCTTGACTTCTGCTTCCTGGACAATCATTCACCAGCTCACCTGAGCAGGCAGGTGGAATCTCGGCTCCTCCCACCCCGGATCCTCAAGGCCACATTTTGCATCTACGTGTGCACTGGGGGAGGGGAGGGGCTCAGTTGGCCACAAGGGTTGTCCCCCTCCCCTCATTTCGACTCTGCCTCCAGATCCCCCCCCAAGCTATCCTTCCAGCCCCCAACTCTGGTTCCAGCCTTCTAACTCTGCTTCCAGCCCCCCAGATCTGCTTCCAGCCCCCCAGATCTGCTTCCAGCCTTCTAACTCTGCTTCCAGCCCCCCAGATCTGCTTCCAGCCTTCTAACTCTGCTTCCAGCCCCCCAGCTCTGCTTCCAGCCCCCCAGCTCTGCTTCCAGCCTTCTAACTCTGCTTCCAGCCCCCCAGTTCTGCTTCCAGCCTTCTAACTCTGCTTCTAGCCCCCCAGATCTGCTTCCAGCCCCCCAGATCTGCTTCCAGCCTTCTAACTCTGCTTCCAGCCCCCCAGCTCTGCTTCCAGCCTCCCAGCTCTGCTTGCAACCCCCCAGCTCTGCTTCCAGCCCCCCAGCTCTGCTTCCAGCCCCCCAGCTCTGCTTCCAGCCTCCCAGCTCTGCTTGCAACCCCCCAGCTCTGCTTCCAGCCTCCCAGCTCTGCTTCCAGCCCCCCAGCTCTGCTTCCAGCCCCCCAGCTCTGCTTCCAACCTTCTAACTCTGCTTCCAGCCCCCCAGTTCTGCTTCCAGGCCCCCAGATCTGCTTCCAGCCTTCTAACTCTGCCTCCAGCCCCCCAGCTCTGCTTCCAGCCCCCCAACTCTGCTTCCAGCCTTCTAACTCTGCTTCTAGCCCCCCAGATCTGCTTCCAGCCCCCCAGATCTGCTTCCAGCCTTCTAACTCTGCTTCCAGCCCCCCAGCTCTGCTTCCAGCCTTCTAACTCTGCCTCCAGCCCCCCAGCTCTGCTTCCAGCCCCCCAGATCTGCTTCCAGCCTTCTAACTCTGCCTCCAGCCCCCCAGCTCTGCTTCCAGCCCCCCAACTCTGCTTCCAGCCTTCTAACTCTGCCTCCAGCCCCCCAGCTCTGCTTCCAGCCCCCCAACTCTGCTTCCAGCCTTCTAACTCTGCTTCCAGCCCCCCAGTTCCACTTCCAGCCCCCCAGCTCTGCTTCCAGTCTTCCAGCCCTGCCTCCAGCCCCCCAACTCTGCTTCCAGCCCCCCAGATCTGCTTGCAACCCCCCAGATCTGCTTCCAGCCTTCTAACTCTGCCTCCAGCCCCCCCCCAGATCTGCTTGCAACGCCCCAACCCTGCAGGCAGCCCCCCCCCCCCGCCCTGCTTACAGCCCAGTGCCGAACATGCCCAGCGTGAAGACCAGGGAGCTCCAGGAGAGGAGCTGCAGCAGCGCCCCCTCCATCCCGGCTCGACCCCCGGGAAGCTCCCTCCGTCCGGCTCCGTCCGGGCCCTCCGCTGCCCCCGGGAGACGCGCAGGCGGGCGGGCACGGAGGCCGGTGGACGGGCGGGCACCAAGCGCGCCGCCGCTCCGCCTTTCCGGGGGCGGATCGCGCTGCTCCGCCCGGTCGCTTTGCTAGGGGAGCAGGGCAGCGCTGCGGGGTCGGTGGGTTTCTTGGCAAAGCGGAGGGAGGGAGGGAGGGAGGAAAAGAGACCGAGAGGAGGAAAGGAGAGGAGGATAAGGAAGAGGAGGAGGGAAGAAGGAAGAGAAAGGAGGGAGGGAGGAGGAAAGAGAAAGGAGGGAGGGAGAGAGGGAGGAGGAAAGTGAAAGAGAGGAGGAAAGGAGAGGAGGATAAGGAAGAGGGAAGAAGAAGGAGAGAGGAGGGAAGAGAAAGAGAGGAGAAAGGGAGAGGAGGATAAGGAAGAGGAGGGAAGAAGGAAGAGAAAGAGAAAGGGAGGGAGGAGGAAAGAGAAAGGAGGGAGGAGGGAAGAGAAAGAGAGGAGGAAGGGAGAGGAGGATAAGGAAGGGGAGGAGGGAAGAAGGAAGAGAAAGAGAAAGGAGGGAGGGAGGAGGAAAGAGAAAGGAGGGAGGAGGAAAGAGAAAGGAGGGAGGAGGGAAGAGAAAGAGAGGAGGAAGGGAGAGGAGGATAAGGAAGGGGAGGAGGGAAGAAAGAAGTGAAAGAGAAAGGAGGGAAGGGAGGAAGGAAAAGAGAAAGAGAGGAAGGGAGAGGATGAGGAAGAGAAGGAGGGAAGAAGGAAGGGAAAGAGAAAGGAGGGAGGGAGGAAGGGAAAGAGAATGAGGAGGATAAGGAAGAGGAGGGGGAAGAAGGAAGGGAAAGAAAGAAGAGAGGGGGGAAGGAATGAAAAGAGAAAGAGGAGGCAGGGAGAGGTGGGTAAGAAAGAGGAGGCAGGAAGAAGGAAGGGAAAGAGAAACGAAGGAAAATGAAAAAAGGAAGAAGGGAAAAATGGATAAGGAAAAGGGAAGAAGGAAGGAAAAGTGAAAGAAGGAGAAACGAAGGAGAAGAGAGAAGAGGAAAAGGGGAGGAGGGGTGAAGGAGATGGATGGAAAGGTGGATGGATGAAAGGAAGGAAAAATGAAAGAGAAGGAAGAAGGGAGAAGTGGGAAAGGAAGAGGGAAGGAAGGAAGGAATAGTGAAAGAGGGGGAAACGAAGGAGAAGAGGAGACCAAAGGAGAGGAGTGGAAAAGGGAAGGTGGGAGGAGGGGAGAAGGAGATGGATGAAAGGAAGGAAAAATGAAAGAGAAGGAAGAAGGGAGCGGTGGGTAAGGAAGAGGAAAGAAAGAAGGGAAATGAAAGAGGAAGGAAGAAAGGAAGGGGGAGATGAGAGCGAGGAAGGGGTAAGAAAGAAGAGGAAGAAGGAAGGAATAGTGAAAAAGGGGGAAACGAAGGAGAACAGGAGATCAAAGGAGAGGAGAGGAAAAGGGAAGGAGGGAGGAGAGGAGAAGGAGATGGATGAAAGGAAGGAAAAATGAAAGAGAAGGAAGAAGGGAGAAGTGGGAAAGGAAGAGGGAAGGAAGGAAGGAATAGTGAAAGAGGGGGAAACGAAGGAGAAGAGGAGACCAAAGGAGAGGAGTGGAAAAGGGAAGGTGGGAGGAGGGGAGAAGGAGATGGATGAAAGGAAGGAAAAATGAAAGAGAAGGAAGAAGGGAGCGGTGGGTAAGGAAGAGGAAAGAAAAGGGAAATGAAAGAGGAAGGAAGAAAGGAAGGGGGAGATGAGAGCGAGGAAGGGGTAAGAAAGAAGAGGAAGAAGGAAGGAATAGTGAAAAAGGGGGAAACGAAGGAGAACAGGAGATCAAAGGAGAGGAGAGGAAAAGGGAAGGAGGGAGGAGAGGAGAAGGAGATGGATGAAAGGAAGGAAAAATGAAAGAGAAGGGAGAAGGGAGCGGTGGGTAAGGAAGAGGTAAGAAAGAAGGGAAATGAAAGAGGAAGGAAGAAGGGGGAGATGAGAGCGAGGAAGGGGTAAGAAAGAGGAGGAAGAGGGAATAGTGAAAGGGAGAAACAAAGGAGAGGAGGAGAGGAAAAGAAGGAAGGGAGGGAGGAGAGGTGAAGAAGATAGATGGAAGGGTGGATGGAAAAAAGGAAGGAAAAATGAAAGGGAGGGAGGAGAGGGAGAAGAAGGAAGGTAGGAAAGGAGAGAAGGAGGGAGGAGATGGTAGAGATGAATGGGTGGATGGATGGAAAGAAGAAAGGAACGGTGATAGGAAGGGAAGAGGGAGGAAGGAAAACTGAAACAGAGGAAGGGAGGAAGAAAGGAGCAGCAGAAAAGGAGGGAAGGAAGGAAAATGTAAGAGAGAGAAAGAAATTTGTAATTTCGTTCAACTACCCCCAAAAGAGGCAGAAAAGACTCAAGACAGACAGCTGTCAGCCTATAAACATGAAGCGCTCCAGAGAGAGCGATTTTTATTTCCAGGTTCAGAAAAGGGGGAAATAAATTATATGTCGACATTATTGAGCGATATAAAAGGAACTTGAAAAGCAAAGCGGCACGTTACGACTTTCAAACTCCCCGTCTCTTTTATTAACCACCCTCTATGTCTCCAAAAATAAAATAAAAATAAAATGATTTACAGGTTTCATTTAAGGCTGGGCCTTTTGTAAATATCTCTGGGTAGTTATAAAAACTGTAAAAAAGAAGATATAAAAGATATAAAAACACAGATGCCCAGCAACAAGAATGCATTTCTCTGTTCTTCCGTTTTTGCTTTCCAACCAATTTCTCCAAACTTTGGAGTTATTAATCTTCTTCTTTTATTTACGACATTATATATATATATTTTTAAATTTATGATAAAGGATGTAGGTGTGTGTGTGTCTCTATATATCGAGTCTCAACAGTGTTTCCTTTCTTCCTCCGTCTCCACTGAAGAATGAAAACATAATAATTATTATTTTTTTCTCTCTCTCGGTTAGCCTTTCCTTAACCTGCAGGCTAATTATATATTGGGCTGAAAAAACAAACTTTCCAAAGTATATTTTTAAGCCGGCTCTATGTCCCACCCGCATCGGCTAATCCTGTCTTTTTGCAAAGGGTTTTGTACAAACAGGCCTTTCGCATCTGCCAAGAGTTTTTCCTTTTAAATGCTTTTTTTTTCTTTTTAAAAAAATTAACTTAGTGGGTGTGTGTGTGTGAAAAAAATAACACAACGCCGTTCACGCAAGGCCGAATCCGAAACAAAGTCCATTGTTTGCTTTCATGCCAGTTGCTGAAGTGTTAAATAAACAAATGTAAGATAAGTTGTGAGGTTTGGTAGGCTAAAGGCACCAGAAGCTGGCAGATGTGAGTTCTAGTCCTGCCTTAGGCATGAAAGGCAGCTGGGGGACTTTGGGCCAATCACCAGGAGACGGTGAGTTCTAGTCCCGCCTTAGACACGAAAGGCAGCTGGGTGACTGGGCCAACCACTAGGAGACTGGGAGTTCTAGTCCCGCCTTAGACACGAAAGGCAGCTGGGGGACTTTGGGCCAATCACCAGGAGACGGCGTGTTCTAATCCCGCCTCAGAGACAAAAGCCGGTTGGATGACTTGGGGCCAGTCCCTCCCCTCTCAGCTCAACCTACCGCACAGGGTCGTTGTGGGGAAAACTGGTGCAGGAAGAGGACCCAGCATGTTTATTACCTTGAGTGACTTACAACCATAAGAAAGACGGGATACGAATGAAAGAATGAATAACGATTGATCAAATCGATCAATCCATCAACGCCAGGTTAAATTGACTTGGTGGGGTGAAAGCCTTGTTCCTGGATTTTCTCATTATTATTGTTCATATTAATCATATCACAATTGTGTTTGTGTGTGTGTGTGTAAACCAGGCACTAGCAAGAAGTAGCCAGGGAGAAAAATAAAGCTATCACAATTCACTTTTTCCACGTTCGCCGCCCCGCAATCTCGCACAGAGGGTGTGTGAACAAAAGCACATTCAACCCACTTAGCGTGCAAGGCGAAGCCTCCAAGCTTACAGGCATTATTTGAGGCAGACAAACCCACAAACGGAGACACACAAAAGCAAAATGTTGCACGCACACACACACACACACACACACACACACCAAAAGAAAAAAAAGCAGAATAAAATCTTCTCTTTTGATCTCAGCTTGGGAAGTGAGCCTCCACCTACAGGAGCAGTCTACCTCGGGAGTCCCGAGGACGGGAAGAAAAGAAGAGAAAGGCAGGGTGCGGAGTTTTCACCAAAAAGGGGGGAGAAAGAGGATTTCCTTGCTAGCAAAGTTACCAATTTCTTTTTTAAAAAAAATGTTTTACAAAAGGGTTGGACTTCGACTCCCAGAATTCCCCCAGCCTGGAGAATTCTGGGAGTTGGAAGTCCGCATTTCTTAAAAGCCGCCAATTTTGCAAATATTAGGCTGTGCACAACGCCGAAAACCAGAATTTGGGACAATTTGTGCTTCTTCTTTTTTTTTTTAAGGGAGAGTCTTTGCAAGCTGGAGCCGAAGAATGAAAAAACAAAACAGAATTATTCAAAGGAAGGTCTGTTTTTGTTGATCTTTTCTGCTTGTGTGTTTGCAAAAAAAAAAAAATCACGGTTTCTTATAATTAAGGAGCACATTTTTAAAAAAAAAACACAGCAAAACAGGTCCTTGTTTTTCAAGGACTTACCATCAATTATTTCTTGGTCTTTCCTGCCCTGGGATTAAAATAGTCAGAAAGGGAATTAAAAAGAAAAAAAAACACCTCTGAAATTTATGCATTTTTTTCCCACCGAGCCTGGTTCTCCCCCCCCCTTTTAATTATCAACTTCTCACCTCCCTGAATTTCACAACTTTTACGTTAATGGATTTGGAAGGTTTAAGTAATTTGGTGTTGTGGGGGGCGGTGGCAGAGAAACAGCCAGGCTGTGCTGTCAAAATTCCCCACCCCAAAAATACATATTTCAAAGCTACGCTTAAAAAGGGGGGGGGGAAGAACCTTCCTTGACAATCCATTGCTGAGATAGTTCAACCCCACAATGCAATTCTACATTTTCTTTGAGTTTTCGTGGGAGCCCGGTTGCTCAAGATAGACTGCACTTAAACGTGGAGGCTTCAATTACGCTTTCCCAGTTGAGGCAGCATTTTTAAGGAGCAAATGTTTCTTTGGTGCCTTAAAAAGCAGGGTGGAATTTAAAATACGTCTCAGAAGGAAAGGAAAAAAATTTCATTTTGTCTCTGTTTTCTCCATCAAATGGTGTCTTGCAAATTTTTCCAGCATCATATTTTCCGTTTTTTTTTTAATCCTTTGGCTGCAAAGTTTAAGTCAACCACAGGAGGCAGCATAGGGGAGTCTGTTTATCTGCAGCTCTCCAACAGAGGGCAGTGAAGAGAAATGGGGAAAAAAATTAACATTTGCTGCTTCCGGTGGCTGGATGGAGTATTGCATCCCAGATTTAGGGGGTTCAAATCTAATCCTTTCTGCGATCAAAAGCATGTGCTCCATGGACCCACTGGATCGAAAAAAATTAGATGGATGGATGGATGGATGGATGGATGGATGGTAGATAGAGATAGATAGATAGATAGATAGATAGATAGATAGATAGATAGATAGATAGATAGATAGATAGATAGATAGATAGATAGATAGATAGATAGATAGATAGATAGATAGATAGATAGATAGATAGATAGATAGATAGATAGATATGATGATAGATAGATAGATAGATAGATAGATAGATAGATAGATAGATAGATAGATAGATAGATAGATAGATAGATAGATAGATAGATAGATGATAGATAGATAGATAAACAGAGATGATAGATAGACAGACAGACACAGATAGACGATTGATAAACAGGCAAGCAGACAGATAGATAGATAGATAAACAGATAGATAAATAAACAGATGATAGACAGACAGATAGATGAAAGATAGATAGATAGATAGATAGACAGACAGACAGACAGACAGACAATAGATAGATAGATAGATAGATAGATAGATAGATAGATAGATAGATAGATAGATAGACAGAGACAAATAGATAGATAGATAGATAGATAGATAGATAGATGGATGGATGGATGGATGGATGGATGGATGGATGGATGGATGGATGGATGGATAGATAGACAGACAGACAGACAGACAGACAGACAAATGGTCGAGAGAGAGAGAGAGAGAGAGAAACAGAAATGAAAGACAGGCGGACAGATGATACAGATAGACAGACAGACAGACAAATGGACGATAGATAGATAGATAGATAGATAGATAGATAGATAGATAGATAGATAGATAGATAGATAGATAGAGATAGATAGAGATAGATAGATAGATAGAGATAGATAGATAGATAGAGATAGATAGATAGATAGATAGATAGATAGATAGATAGAGATAGATAGATAGATAGATAGAGATAGATAGATAGATAGATAGATAGAGATAGATAGATAGATAGATAGATAGAGATAGATAGATAGATAGATAGATAGATAGATAGATAGATAGATAGATGATAATGATAGACTGACAGACACCTCAAAACAAATCATGAGATTCTGAAAGCAACATCGATTTTCTCAGTTGGTTTTATATATATATATATAGGGATTCACTTAAGAATGGTGGCCCGAGTGGTTGTAAAAGGGAGCCAAATTATCTCGCTTAGCAGTGAAAATTTTTTGGGGGGGGCACATTACGGGTCGTTAAGCCTGTGCGTGTTTGTGTGTGCTTGCGTGTCTTCGCTTCCCAAATGTGTGTTTTGTGAGGTGTTGTTCCGAGAAACAAACTGGCAAATCTTTCCTTCGATTTCCTCTGACTTTGATCTGGATCTCGCCAACTTGGCTCAAGTTAGAATATTGGATTCCTGCTCCGGATTCCTGCTATTGTGATTGCGTGGAGTTGTTCGTTTTCTTCCCACGTTTCATCATTCATGAATTGTTCCTTCCTTTCTTTCACTTCCCCCCCTTGTGTGTTTTCCTCCTTTCGGTTCCCACGGCGGAGAATTCGCACCCACCGCTCCGCGACGAGACGTCAGATCTTCAAGGAAGCCATAAAAATGTATGCCAGCTTTCCCGAACACGCCATCATCTGGGTCAGCCGAAGGATAATTCCTATCGCTCACACGAGGAATATGGTTCCGTGTTGGTTAAGAACGATGGGAACTGTAGTACTTTATATTGGAAAGATGCCATTTGGGGCAGGGGGTCCCCAACCTTTCAGACCACTAAATTCATAATTTTAAATCCCGCGGACCACTAATAGGATCTGCCTAAGGACTAGCTGGGTGGGTGTGGCTAGGCGGTCCTGTGGCTGGCTGGGCATGGCCATGTTACATCTCCATGGTCAGGTGATCAAAATTGGGGAGGTTTGGCCACTGGCTCGTATTTATGACGGCGGCAGTGTCCCGCGATCGCGCGATCTCGTTTGGCGACCTTTCTCACAAGCAAAATCCACGGGGAAGTCGCATTTGCTTAACAAGGGGAGCGATTCACTTAACAGCGGTGGCAAGGAAGGTCGTGAAATAAGGCAAACCTCGCTTAAGAAATAAGTGTCTCACTTAGGGACGCACATTTTGGGCTCTATTCTGGTCCTAAATTGAGGACGGCCTGTATACTGAAGTGAACCGGAGACTTAACGAAATATCCGTAACGATTTTAACCTCGGTTTAATATTAATTCTTAGTTTCATCAAAGTTCGGTTTTCTTCCCCTGTTCCTCTTCCTTATTTGATTTCCAGTGGGAATTTTTTAAAGCAAATTATGGATCTGCGTTCCCAAATCCTTCTATTTTGGTCCTGGATTTGGCACCCATCAAAGCTACCCATGAAAAATAAAAACCGAGGCAAGATCTCCGCCAAAAAAAATACGGCAAACGAGAACCAAAAACGGTGACCCACCAATCCGACTCGTTTTCTCGTCTCCTTTGTTTTCTCTCTAGCAGCTCGCCGCACCACAAAAACCGCCGTTGAATAACACAACTTGTCTGGCTGGGTCACTCTCCCAGTTTTTGAAACCTGCTGCGGCAGCATAATCCTGATTTTTTGTTTTGTTTTAAAAAGAAGAAAAGAAAAGAAAAATATGCACGGAGGCACATGGAGACACATAGGCACACCGACAAGTCGGAACGAACCGGTTAGCGTCGCTCCGATCTTCTACGACCGTCCAATGGGTTCCCCGGGATGCAACCCCACAGCCCATCACGCACCCAAAAAAGAAATTGAAAAGAATCTGATTCCTTCGAAGTGGGAGAGAGAGAGAGAGAGAGAGACAGACAGACAGACAGAGACACAGAGAGAGAGACAGACAGACAGACATACAGAGACAGACAAGAGACAGACACAGAGAGAGAGAGAGAGACAGACAGAGATAGAGAGAGACAAACAGACAGACAGAGAGAAAGAGACAGAGGGAAACAGATTCAGAGAGAGAGAGAGAGAGACAGAGAGAGACAAGAGAGAGATACAGGGAGACAGATACACACACAGAGCGAGACAGAGAGAGACAGAGAAACAGATTCAGAGAGAGAGAGACAGAGAAAGACAAGAGAGATACAGAGAGACAGACAGACACACACAGACAGAGAGATACACAGAGAAGCAGATTCAGAGAGAGAGAGAGAGACAGAGACAGAGAGAGACAAAGGAGAGAGAAAGATACAGAGAGATACAGAGAGAGAAACATTCAGAGAGAGACACACACACAGAGAGAAACAGATTCAGAGAAAGAGAGACAGAGCGAGAGACAAAGGAGAGAGATACACAGAGAGAAACAGATTCAGAGAAAGAGAGACAGAGAGAGAGACAAAGGAGAGAGATACAGAGAGTCACACACAGAGAGACACAGAGAGAGACACAGAGAGAGACACAGAGAGAGATACAGAGAGAGAAACAGATTCAGAGAGAGACACACACAGAGAGAGAAACAGATTCAGAGAAAGAGAGACAGAGAGAGAGACAAAAGAGAGAAAGATACAGAGAGTCACACACACACAGAGATACAGAGAGAGACACAGAGACACAGAGAGAGATACAGAGAGAGAAACAGATTCAGAGAGAGAGACAGAGACAGAGACAAGAGAGAGAGAAACACACACACACACACACAGAAAGACACAGAGAGAGAGAGACACACACACACACAGAGCACAACAAACCACTTTTTTCCCGGCCGTGATGTCATTCCTCTTTCAACCAATTTCCCCACTCTCTCCCTCTGCTTGGTTGGCAGAGACAGTTCCCAAAACATGGCTTAAATATGATTAACTGTCTCTATGATTGAACCCGTTTCTCCCATTCAGGGATGGGCCAGCTTGGATTATATTGCTAATCCTAAATTTGCAACTATTTAAGGATTGGAGGGAGCTCCCGTTCCTTGTCCCGGCTTCTGCCAACTTAGCAGTTCGAAAGCAGGTAAGAAAATGCGAGTAGAAAAATAGGAACCACCTTTGGTGGGAAGGGAACAATATTCCGTGAGGCTTCGGGAGTTGAGTCGTGCCGGTCACGTGACCCCGGAGACGTCTTCGGACAGCGCTGGCTCTCCGGCTTTGAAACGGAGATGAGCAGCGCCCCTTAGAGTCAGGAACGACTGGCACATCTGTGCGAGGGGAACTTTTACCTTTACATATATATATATATATATATATGGCTTGCCCTTAAGCATTGTTTGGCCCAGACTTCAGCAAACACACAATTAAATCTGCTTTGCAACTCGCCAAATCCAGATTTTTGCAGAGGGCCAAAGAGCAGACATGACTTGGGTTCCAGTCCATTCTCCCTCGAGGCAATATTGCAACAGAGCAAAAGCAATATATATTTTTTTAAAAGCCAAAGCATATAAAATAATGCTTGGCCCTTCCTAGTCAAACGATTGAGCTGAGATTCGGAGGAGGCTGCGCGAGTTTATTTATTTATGGTGGAATGAAATTTTATCGGACGTTCGGCTCGTTTTAAAGCGGCTTACGACACGAAAGCGTTAAATCTGTTCCAACCTTGAGGACTAGAAACCTATTTGCCCCCTAAATTCTGCACCTGGGACTCTAGAAAGAGAGCAGAGAAGAGCAACAAAGATAATTAGGGGAGGCTAAAACATATGAAGAATGATTGCATGATCTGGGTAGGTCCAGCTTAATGGAAAGAAGGACTAGGGGAGACATGATAGCAGTCTTCCAATATTTGAGGGGCTGCCACAGAGAGGAGGGGGGGTCAAACTATTTTCCAAGGCAGCTGAAGACAGGAAGCAATGGGTGGAAACTAATCAAGGAGAGAAGCCACCTAGAATTAAGGAGATATTTCCTGACAGTGAGAACAATCCATCAGTGGAACGACTTGCCTCCAGAAGTTGTGAATGCTCCAACACTGGATGTTTTTAAGAAGATGTTGGATAACCGTTTGTCTGAAGTGGTGTAAGGTTTCCTGCCGAGGCCGTGGGTTGGACTAGAGGACCTCCAAGGTCCCTTCCAAATCCTTCCTTCCTTCCTTCCTTCCTTCCTTCCTTCCTTCCTTCCTTCCTTTCCTTCCAGAAAAGGAGGTTTTTAAGAAGATGTTGGATAACCGTTTGTCTGAAGTGGTGTAAGGTTTCCTGCCGAGGCAGAGGGTTGGACTAGAAGACCTCCAAGGTCCCTTCCAAATCCTTTCCTTCCTTCCTTCCTTCCTTCCTTCCTTCCTTCCTTCCTTCCTTTCCTTCCAGAAAAGGAGGTTTTTAAGAAGATGTTGGATAACCATTTGTCTGAAGTGGTGTAAAGTTTCCTGCTGAGGCAGGGGGTTGGACTAGAAGACCTCCAAGGTCCCTTCCAACTCTGCTATTCTATATATTCTAACTTTGCAATTGCAAGCCGGTTTTATTTTTATTTTATTTTTTCTCCCCAATAATGCTTTCCCTGTTTTTATTTATCTTCTTTTTTTTTGGTGAAATATGAACTTAGTTTTATCAGCAAGGGAGAAAAAAAAAAACAGGTGAAAATTGTGATCTCAAAGTTAAAAATGCATCAAAGGGGATTTGAAAAAGTCTTGGCAAGCAGTTAAGTTTTGTGTGAACCCACGTCAGGCCATCTGGCTGTCAAAATATCCCCGAAACAAATCACGCCAGATATTTTAACAGACCATAATAGTTATCAGGCTTCAAGGTTTCGCCTGGAGTTTCCACCTGAGCCCCTGAAGGCAATAAAAAATTAAAATATATATACATATATGTGGAACTCCATCAAAGCAAGACAGATTTCTGCCTTCGTTCTTCTTAAAATTCCATTTAGTTACAGGATGGATCCCGCGTGAAAAATGTGGGGTTTTTTATTTGCTTCCGTCGTCAGGCTCCTCCCCATGCTTTAGGCCCCGCCCTCCAGTCTCCCAAGCCCCGCCCTCTCGATCCTGCAAAACGAGGTCGTCCCGTTGAACGGCACACCACAGCCAGTTTGTTTGGTGTTATTTATTATTTCTTTTTTAAAAAAAAACATTAAAAAAATTATATCCCGCCCTAAATAGCATAACAAAAAATTAACTTCTGGAGAATCCACCTTTTTTGCAAATCCCCTCGCTGATCACCATGAAGTAGCCAAAAGATGTCAAAAAGAAGCGATTCACTACGAGCAGATGGCTTGGGAAAGGCATCAAGAAACCACAACAGGTCCTCCTCGCTTAGCGACTGCCCCGTTTTGCGTCCTACAAACTTTGAAAATGTGATTTTTGTAACCCGCTCTCCGACTCGCAACCTTCCCACACCAAAGGAAAGTTGGAATGAGATATCGTCAGCGGTTGCGGATTTGCTGACCGACCGTTTCGCTTAACGAACAAGTTGCCGGTCTCCATTTGCGGTCGCTAAATGAGGACTGTCCTTATTCGCAGTGAGATGGAATCCCTCATGAAGAGAGGCAGTTTCCCTCACAAGGGAAGGTGCGAGGTTCGAATGGAATATAATCATAAAATTTCTGACTTGTGGCTTTCAACAGCTGAGCACCGTAGCCCTGGACTTATGAAAGTTCATTTAGCGACTGTTTGAACTTACGACGTCAGATTTGCTCAACAACCCCATTACTAGCTTTAAAAAAAAGGGCAATGACTCCCTTAACAACCGCAGCAAGAACGGTCGTAAACCGGGAGGGCAAAACTCGCCAAACCAATGTCTTACGTTGCGACGTAAAAAATTGGGCTCGATGGGGGTCGTAAATCGAGGACTACCTGTACAAGATGCTAGCAAACCCCTTTCTTTGGCATTTTGGGGGATTCCTCTGTTTTTAACCGAGTGGAGACAGGAAACCTGCGAGTGAGATTTCTTCTCCATGAGGACCTGAATAAAAACAGATCCGCCATCCAATCCGAAAAAGACAATTTTCCACCCCTCAAAACCCGAATCAAGCAAACCAACATGAGTTTTCCTGTCCTAAATTCATCCTATATATGTATAAAATTGTCTCGTTGGGAATTACAATCTTTGCTGGGATTGTCACCCAGTTTTATTCCTTCTAATAAATAGTATCGATCTGAGTTCTGGAAGCGATATCCTTTGGACAAAGGATCCGAGGACAAAAATCCCGAGTCACCGGAGTGGCGCGGGGTGCGTATGTGTGTGTCTTCCCCAAATTCAGGTCCTGCCTGTTTTAAGTCCGATAAACTATTCACATGGTCTCGTACGTCCAGGAGGGGAGTGGGTGGTTTAGGAAGCAGCCTGTATTTTCGTATCTTGCTCGAAAAGTCCGAGAGTATTTGCTCGAAAAGTCTGACGACATTTTCTCGAAAAGTCTGACGACATTTGCTCGAAAAGTCTGACGACATTTGATCGAAAAGTCTGACAGTGTTTGCTCGAAAAGTGTGACGACATTTGCTCGAAAAGTCCGACGACATTTGCTCGAAAAGTCCAACAATGTCCATCAAACTTCCGAAGGATCCGCGGCGTCTCGGACTCACGGAGGATAAGTCTCCGACCTGCGGAGGACACGTCGTCTGCTCGCCGCGTTGCTTTCTCGCACTGGGAGTCCAACGAGATCGCTCTCAAGAACAAGAGAGGATTTGCACACTGTCCTTACCACGCCTGCGGCGTGCGCTGCGCTTCTTCGCGCCTCACGCTACCGACAGTTTCAGGGCTGGTAACCCTGAAGATCCCACGTTGCCGTCTCGCTCGCTCGCCGCGTGGACCTGGTCGGGATCCACCCTGCCTGGCTCAATCCGGGGGGGTTCATTGGGAGGGCCCGAGATTCCCTTCAGGGCCCCCGAGAGAGGAAGACCCACAGCAAAAGGCCGACGAAGGGCAGCGGGCTGCCGAGCCGCGGGGAGGAATTGTACCCCACACTGCGCAACATCGGGGCATCTGGATCGTCTGCGGAAATCAACGAGGAGTTTTGTCATGCATGAAAATATCTCATATGCACCCCAAATATTTTTATTGATTTATCCATGGAATGAGGACACCCCCCCCAAGCCCCACAATTTCCCAGAATTCCTTTTCTGGGCCTACCTGATTGAAGAGACCCCTTTTGCGTCGGGATGTGGCCAGGTGGTATCAGAGCTACGACGGAAGAAAGATACGACGTTAAGTTCAGTCACCCCCAAATATCAGGATACCCTGAATCCCGGGACCCCCCACTCCTCTTTCCATCTTGATTCTCACATCCTTCTCTCCCTGTTTTTCCCAGTCCTCAACGTACAAACACAACTGAGCCCCACATTTATGTCACTAAGTGAGGAATGCTCCTTTTCATGACCTTTCCTGCAGTTGTTAAGATAGTAACATGGTTCCACCCCAGCCTCCCCCCACAGAGGGTGAAATGAGACTCTAAAGCACCATACAAGTTGCCCTCATGTAGCGACCGAAACAGGGACTGGGAACCCAGTCATTCCGTGAAGCGGTCCCTAAGTGAAACATTCATCTTACCATTTTCTTTCGGCTTTCCTTTGCTTTACAGATTAAAGGTTTATAAATTTAAGGAGGCCCAATTACTTTTTTCATCACCGTTGTGACTCTGAACGGTCGCTAAAGGAGGCGCCACCTATACGCACCCCCACCCTGAGTAAGACTGAATCATGAAACGGGGCAAAATCGTAATTTTTCCTTAGGTCCGAACAAATATTCTTTTTGTAGGTAAACCTAACGGATTATTTCTTTTAGAAAAAGCGATTGGAGGCAGCGAGAATTGGAAAAACAATATTTAAACGCTGAAATACTTACTTTTTTTCCCAACCACCTTCACTCTGAGTTTAAGACAGGAGTCTTGGTGCCGGTGAATCAGTTTGGCTAATCAAGAGAAAAAGAGCAGAAAAAAGATGTTTTTAAAAAACCAGAGAGACGGATCACAAAAATCAGAGAATATATATATATATATATGTGTGTGGGTGTCTTTTTTTATTTGTGCTGATAAATAAATAAAGGGAGAATAGTATAGATCTATTTCAAGCTATTTAGCTCTCATCAGCTAGCCATGCCCTTACTGGGATTCGAACCTGTATATATATAATATATATATATATATATAAATCAGCTGGTGAGAATCAGAGAAAATTGGAAAGCGTCAGGATTTGAAATACGCCTCTCTCTAGCCTTGAGCATTCGGGAGAAATGTGCAGAGGTGAGCATTCCTATTTTGAAACGGCTGCACTTTCTGGAGCCAGATTTAACCGGCGGGACTCCTTGCCACCAGAAGTTGTGAATGCTCCAACACTGGAGGCTTTGAAGAAGAGATTGGACAGCCATTTGTCTGGAATGGGATAGGGTTTTCCTGCCTGAGCAGGGGGTTGGACTAGAAGACCTCCGAGGTCCCTTCCAACCCTGTTATTCTGCTATTCTCGCTTCCTTCCTTTCTTCCCTCCCTCCCTCCCTCTCTTCTCCATCACTGGACAGTTTAAAGAAAAGATTGGAATTGTCTGTGGTTGGACTAGAAGACCTCCGATGCCCCTTCCAACTCTTCAGTTCTGTTCTATTCCTGTTTTCTATTCCATTCTATTCTTTCTTATTTTATTCTATTTCTTATTCTATTCTATTCCTATTCTATTCTTTCTTATTCTATTCCTATTCTATTCTTTCTTATTCTATTATATTCCTTATTCTATTCTATTCTAAATATTTATTCTATTCTATATCCTAATCATATTTTCTGTTCTAATTCTATTCTATTCCTATTCTCTATTCTAATTCTATTCTTTATTCTTATTCTCTATTCTTTATTCTCTATTCTCCATTCTCTATTAATTCTATTCTTATTCTATTCCTTATTCTATTCTATTCCTTATTCTATTCTATTCCTATTCTATTCTAAATATTTATTCTATTCGATATCCTAATCATATTTTCTATTCTAATTCTAATCCATTCCTATTCTCTATTCTAATTCTATTCTTTATTCTCTATTCTTTATTCTCTATTCTCCATTCTCTTTTAATTCTATTCTTATTCAATTCTTTATTCTTTATTCTCTATTCTAATTCAAATTCTATTCTTATTCTATACTTTATTCCCTATTTTTTATTCTCTATTCTAATTCTAATTCTATTCTTTATTCTTATTCTCTATTCTCCATTCTCTATTAATTCTATTCTCTATTCTAATTCCAATTCTATTCTTATTCTATACTTTATTCTCTATTTTTTATTCCCTATTCTAATTCTTATTCCTATTCTATTCTCTATTCCCTATTTTTTTATATTTTCTGCACTAATTCTAATTCCATCCCATCCCAATATTCTAATCTTGTATTTTTATTTTATTTTTTTACATTTTATTCTAATCGGGATTGCTTCTGCCCCAGAGAAACAAGCCAGTTTATTTCCCCTTGGAAAAAAAGGAGACTTACAGATATAATAATATTCGTGGCCCTCACGAAATTCTTTGCCGAGGGTGAACGGCGTGAAACGCTGGAATTTCTCGGAGAGCCGCTCGGGGCCGTGCAGGGCGTCTGGACGATTACACTGCCAACGGACCTGGTCCTTCGAACGTGGTTTACAGGTGTTGTACTCCTCCCGCTCCACCAGGTACAAGGTGTAGCGCTCCATCGAGTGTCCGGGAACGCTGTTACCCTCATAGTGGGGGCAGATGATGTCCAAGTACTCGTTCAGGCGCACCTCGACGGTGTAATCCTCCTTCTGAAACCTGAAAACCGATATGAAACGGCGACTTAATAAAACAGAAGCGAAGCGCGGGAAAACTTTTTTTTCCCACGCTTCCTTTCGACGACGCCGTAACCGTCCTTACTAACAACCCTGCGAGGTAGACCCTCTCCCCCCCGAGAGAGAGGAAGGCATCGACAGTCAAGGAAGAGAAGCCAGATCTGCTCAACAGCTGGGTGATTCCTTTGGATTTGCTTAATAACGGGCGCGGGAGCAACTCGTTTAATGACGAGCTCGCTTTGGGGAATCTACGGTCAAAGGAGGGGAGCCAGATCTGCTTAACGACCGATGGCGGGATTCCTTTAATGTCCGCTGTGGTTTGGTTTAATAACGATGGTGGCCGCAACTCGCTTAACGACTAGCTCGCTTTAGGGGATCTACTGTGAAGGGAGGGAAGGCAGATTTGCTTAATGACGGATGAGGTGATTCCTTTAATGTCTGTAGTGATTTGCTTAATAAAATGATAGTGGCTGTGACTCACTTAATGACTAGCTCGCTTTAGGGGATCTACTGTCAAGGGAGGGAACGCCAGATTTGTTTAATGACGATGCGATTCCTTTAATGTCCATGGTGATTTGCTTAATAATGATAGTGGCCGTCACTCGCTTAACGACTAGCTTGCTTTAGGGAATCGACAGTCAAGGGAGGGAAGGCAGATTCGCTTAATGACGGATGAGGTGATTCCTTTAATGTCTGCAGTGATTTGCTTAATAAAATGGCCGTGACTCGCTTAACGACTAGCTCGCTTTAAGGAATCTACCGTCAAGGGAGGGAATGCGAGATTTGTTTAACGACGATGTGATTCCTTCAATGACCGCAGTGGTTTGCTGAATAAAGCTAACGAAAAAGGGTGCGGAAGATTCGCTTAATGACTAGCTGTTTCTGGTCCCAAATACGGCCGTAAGTCAAGGACTACTTCTCAACAGGCTCTACAAGGACAGCTTAAGGGCTACCAGTAGCTAAATAACCAGGAAGAGACCTGTCAGTCAATTTAAGAATTAAATTATAAGGTATTTTTCCCCAGCTTGGATTATTTCAAATCCAGTGGGGGAGCGGGGGGGGGGGAATATATCGTATTTTTTTAATTCCCCAAATTTGCTAGTTGCATCTTCGATGCCCTGCAAATTTAAATGTGCTCGGCTGGCATTACCATCTTTTCTCCGTTGCTGGTTTAATTTAATCTCTTTTTAATCGTGTCGTTTTCCAACAAGCGGCTTTGCAAATCCAATAAACGGAAATTAAACACTTCTCTTTTTTTTAATCGAGCGTGCCTTGGAATTAGGGATGTGGGAGCCCCTGAAGGGGGTGAGGGCGGTGAAAACCGTTATGGGACGACTACATTTCCTATCAGCCACAGCCGAGACGGGTTTCCCTCGCTGGCTTGCAATCGATGGGAGCCGATCGCCCGGCGTTTGGGGGGGGGGGCGAAAGGTTTGGGGTGTTTTTCCACGTACATAAAAGGCATTGGAAAAATCCTCAAGGGTTTTTAATCCGGGAATAAATCCCGCTCGACGCCATAAAAGTTGATTGTATGTGTTCATTTTTCCTCTTCCCTCCCTTTCATTTTTTCCTTTAATGTCTGCGTTTCCAATTGCCCCTAACCGCCAATGCATGCAAAATATTCTGCACGATGATGATGAACATTATTATTTTTAGAATAGAATAGAATAGAAAGATGGAATAAATTGAACACAATAGAACAGAATAGAAAAGAAAGATGGAATAAATAGAACAGGACAGCATAGCATAGAATAGCATAGCATAGAATAGCATAGCATAGAACAGCACAGAATAGCATAGCATAGAATAGCATAGGATAGCATAGAATAGCATAGAACAGCATAGAATAGCATAGCACAGCATAGAATAGCATAGAATAGCATAGCATAGAATAGCATAGAATAGCGTAGCATAGAATAGCATAGCATAGCATAGAATAGCATAGAATAGAATAGCATAGAATAGCATAGCATAGCATAGAATAGCGTAGCATAGAATAGCATAGCATAGAATAGCATAGCATAGAATAGCGTAGCATAGAATAGCATAGCATAGCATAGCATAGAGTAGCATAGCATAGAATAGCATAGCATAGAATAGCATGGAATAGCATAGAATAGCATAGCATAGCATAGCATAGAATAGCATAGCATAGCATAGCATAGAATAGCATAGAATAGAATAGAATAGAATAGAATAGAATAGAATTCTTTATTGGCCAAATGTGATTGACACACAAGGAATTTGTCTTTGGTGCAGATGCTCTCAGTGTACATCAAGAAAAATAAAACACATTCATCAAGAATCATAAGATACAACACTTAAATGACAGCCATCAGTTACTAATAAGCCATCAAATTATACTAGGAAACAAATAAAACAATATAAATTTTAAAGATACAAGCAAACATGGTTATATTTATATATAATATAGATATATGATAGGACGGGGTTATATCATGGTTCTTATTACTATTATTTTGGCTTGACAAACAAGCGAAAATAAATAAAACACGGATAGACCACTCTGTTTGATGTGTGAAATCTGTCAGCGCCACTGGGAACCATCCTATCTGGCTCCCGATCAGCAAAATCAGTGGGGGGAATACAGATTTAAGAGATTAACAGAGTTGGAAGGGACCTTGGAGGTCATCCAGTCCAACCCCCTGCCCAAGCAGGGGACCCTACACCATTTCCCGACAGAGGGCAGTTCCGTCTCTTCTCGAAAGCTCCCACGGATGAAGCTCCCACCACTCTCGAAGGCAACTTCCTGCCCCATGACTTTAACGACTTCCCGATTCGTTTAACGACTCAGAAAGGACTCCACCAAATCCAGGCGCCACTCAGCGAACAAGGCGAAACGCTGCTCTCGCAACAATGCACAGCCCCCCCCCTTAAGCGAAAACCTCGGACCCAACAGAAAAACCTTGCAAGGATTTTAAAAAGCAAGGAAACGTGGCTTCCGTCGGATGTTCGAGAAATGCTGGTTTGTTTTGCGCTGGAGAAGAAGATGATGGTTTAAAAAAAAATAAAACAATGATCTTTTAAGCCAGCATATCCCGGTCTCCCGAGGATCAGCGACATTCCAAAGGCGAAGTTAGTTATTAAAGGTTTAGCTGCTTCCCCACGCAGCTGGGAAGAGCGAAGGAACGAACAACGCGCTTCTCCCAAAACCGGTTTGACGGGGGGCCACGCCAAAGCCGATCCTTGGCAGAGCAATAAACCACTTTTAGCATCCTCCCCTCCAAAGAGAGAGAGAGATACAGGTGGTTGAGAGGCTCTCCCCCACTTGGCCCTTCCCCTCCTTCACCTGCCCCCCCTCCCTGCCCTGGGGGTTCCCACCAACCACGATCTGACCCCTATTTGCAAAGATCACCCAGGAAGGGAGGCAATTGGTGACCAAGTTGGATAGGGAGACACACAGACACACACGAAAAAAAGGAAAATAAAAATTAAAGGTTTTTGGAAGGCGAAAAGCCAACACAGCAAAAGGTGAAAAGCTGAGCTGGGATGGGTGTGTTTTTGTGGGTGTGTGTTTTGTTTGAAAAAGTTGTGTTGTTTTAATTTCATGCATATAAGCCCAAGTGTACCATTACATCGGAACAATATATTTTTGTTGTTGTTGTATTGTCCATTTAATAATCATTCCCTCAACGCAAAAGAGCTGTCATTTGCTCTTTGGCTTTCAATACACCCCTATTTCACCTCTCTCCTCTTCCTCTCTCCTCCTCCCTACCTCCTTTCTTCCCTCTGCCATCCCTCACTTCTCTACTTCCTTCTCCTCTCTTTCTTTCTTTCTCTCCCACTTCTCCTCTCCCTTCTATTCTCCTCCTCACTGCCTACTTTCTTCCCTCTGCCATCCCTCTTTTCTCTACCTCCCTTCCTCTCTCTCCTTCTTTCTCTCCTACTTCTCCTCTCGCTTCTATTCTCCTCCTTTCTTCCCTCTACCATCCCTCTCTTCTCTACTTCCCCTGCCTTTCTCCTCTTTCCTCTCCTTCTTTCTCTCCTTCTCTCCCTTCTATTCTCCCTACCTTCTTTCTTCCCTCTGCCATTCCTCTTTTCTCTACCTCCCTTCCTCTCTCCTCTCCTTCTTTCTCTCCTACTTCTTCTCTCCCTTCTATTCTCCTCCTTTCTTCCTTCTACCACCCCTCTATTCTCTACTTCCCCTTCCTCTCTCCTCTTTCCTCCTTCTTTCTCTCCTTCTCTCCCTTCTATTCTCCTCCTTCCTTTCTTCCCTCTGCCATCCCTCTCTTCTCTACTTCCTTCTCCTCTCTCCTTTTTCCTCTCCTTCTTTCTCTCCTTCTCTCCCTTCTATTTTCCTCCCTCCTTTCTTCCCTCTGCCATCCCTCTCTTCTCTACTTCCCTTCCTCTCTCCTTCTTTCTCTCCTACTTCTCCTATTCTCCTCTCTACCTCCTTTCTTCCCTCTGCCATCCCTCTCTTCTCTACTTCCCCTTCCTCTCTCCTCTTTCCACTCCTTCTTTCTCTCCTACTTCTCCTCTCCCTTCTTTTTACCCCCTCTCCTCTCTTTCTCCTTACCACTGCCTTTCCTTTCCGCTCTCTCCAATTAATTGACATGGTGTATTTCAGCATCTGAGTGCACTTCATTTAATATTTGCTGGTATTGATAAAAATAAAATATATTTTTTTTGTGTGTGTGTGTGTGTTGCCTGAACCAAGGATGGAAAAAAAGCCAAAAAGAACAATCACCAGTGCTGGGCAGCCAACCCAGGGCATCTCCAGATGTCCTGCAGATGTTCCCCTGCCTCTTTCATCTTTCTAAACATCTGGAAAAGTATTTCTGGCCACGAAGAAATGGAGAGTGATGATTTAAAAAAAAATAGTGTATGAATAATATGAAATCATGGAAATGAAATATAATATTTAGGAGTCATAAAGAGTATGTTTATATGAACTGGGATGTATAATATAATACCAGATAACACACCATTCACGGATCGAGGTAGGTAAAGAATATAATATAAGAATGTTTTTGGGGAAAAAAAGAGTTGAAAAAAAGTGTTTTTCCCCTTATTTTCTTTTACATCTTAGCATATTGATATCGAATTGCTATTTTCCCCCCTCTATATTTTTATCCCTATTTTAACTTTTATTCCCCCCCAATTTCATATCACTATAATATTCAAAAGATGTGGTTTCCCCCCTCTTTTGTTATTCATGATAAGAAAAAGGTAGAAAAAAGATTTAGTAGAGAAGGAGGATGATTAAAAAAAAGAATGTATAAATAATATGAAATCAGGGAAATGAAATATAATATTTAGGAGTCATAACATTCTGTTTATATGTACTGGGATGTATAATATAATGCCAGATAACACACCATTCACGGATTGAGGTATGTAAAGAATATAAAAATTTGATTGGGAAAAAAAGAGTTGGAAAAGGTGTTTTTCCCCCTATCTTTTTTACATTTTATCTTAATTGGGTTTGTTTTTTGGATACTCTATCTAATTTTTTAAAAAAACTTTTGATATATATATATATTTTAATGTTGTACGCCGCCCTGAATCCTTTGGGAAAAAGTTGGCATATAAATCCAATAAACATAAAAACATAAACACATATCTTCGCATATTGATATAGAAATGCTATTTTTCCCTCTCTATTTTTTTATCCCTATTTTAACTTTTATCCCCACCTCAATTTCATATCACTATAATATTCAAAAGACATGGTTTTTCCTTTTTGTTATTCATGATAGGTAGAAAAAAGGTTTAGTAGTGAAGGTTGATGATTAAAAAAAGAATGCATAAATAATATGAAATCAGGGAAATGAAATATAATATTTAGGAGTCATAACATTCTGTTTATATGTACTGGGATGTATAATATAATACCAGATAACACACCATTCACGGATTGAGGTTGGTAAAGAATATAAAAAAATTGATTGGGAAAAAAAGAGTTGGGAAAAGTGTTTTTCCCCCTATCTTTTTTATATTCTTTGGGAGAAAGGTGGCATATAAATCCAATAAACATAAAAACATAAACATAAACACATATATTAGCATATTGATATAGAATTGCTATTTCCCCCCTCTATTTTTTTATCCCTATTTTAACTTTTATCCCCCCCAATTTCATATCACTATAATATTCAAAAGATGTGCTTTGTTATTCATGATAAGAAAAAGGTAGAAATTTTTGTTTAGTGGTGATTAAAAAAAGAATGCATAAATAATATGAAATCAGGGAAATGAAATATAATATTTAGGAGTCGTGTTTATATGTTCAATACGCAGGTAATGGGTGTTCCCATTCAAGAGTATGTTTATATGTACAATATCTAGAGAATTACACACCGTTCATGCGTTGATGTGTGTGTGAAGAATATAAAAACTAAAAAAATTGGGGGAGGGAAAGAGAGTTGGGAAAAGTGCTTTGCGTCTTAACATCTCCATCAGGCCCGGATTCGAATCGCCCACAAATTACCACCTTGGGTGTTTATTCTTTTCCTTCCCCCCCCCTGCCAATCTTAAAAACACAGCCCCTCCCTCTGTTTCTCCCCGCAGTTGTCATCGGGCACTGCTTGACCAAACAACTTAGAAAAGAGGAAAAACTTTGCAAGATGTTTTTATCCCGAGAAAAACAGAGAGAGAGGCTTCCTGCCCTGGCGCCGTCCCTTGGCCGCTGACCAAGCCTGGCGGGAAGGAAGAGGCCCGGGGCCAGCAGGACTCTTGCCCTGGGAAAAGAGGATTTGGCTGACCGGCTTTGGGCCTCGCCCCATACTAACATTCCCCCCCCCCCACCCGCGCGCGCCTGGTTCTTGCCAACATTTTCCACCTGGTTGAATCTGTGCAATGTGGATCCAAAGTTCAGCCCTTTTTTAAAAATTAAAATCAAAAAAGGAGGGCGAAGGACCGAGGGAGGGGATGATTCTGATGGTGCCCGACTTCTACTCTGCAAAGGGAGGGAGACCCTCCCTCTTTTTCGGCCTTTCCAAAGTTGAGGCAGAGAGAAAAGGCAAGGGAGCTTCTGAGCCTATGCAGAGTGCCTTCTAAGGTTTGATTTGGAGTGGGGGGGAGAGAGGCAACATTGTAGTGACAGTAGCATTCTAGGGAGGTCTCTGGGGTGGAGTTTGGGGTCTCTCGTCTGATTTTCGGCCCTCTGACCAAGAGGTAGAGTGCCCCTTGAAGGGGAGGCTCCATCCCCTGGCTCGATTCTCCCAGCGGGAAGGAAGGCGCACCACGAGGGCGAGAGATTATAGAATAGAATTCTATAACAGACTTAGGAGGGACCTTAGAGGTCTTCTAGTCTGACCCCCCCTGCCCAGAAGACAGGATAACAGAGTTGGAAGGGACCTTGGAGGTCTTCTAGTCTGACCCCCTGCCCAGAAGACAGGATAACAGAGTTGGAAGGGACCTTAGAGGTCTTCTAGTCTGACCCCCTGCCCAGAAGACAGGATAACAGAGTTGGAAGGGACCTTGGAGGTCTTCTAGTCTGACCCCCCTGCCCAGAAGACAGGATAACAAGAGTTGGAAGGGACCTTGGAGGTCTTCTAGTCCAGCCCCCCGCTCAGAAGACAGAATAAGAGCTGGAAGGGACCTTGGAGGTCATTTAGTCCAACCCCCTGCTCAAGGAGGAGACGCGATATACTACTCCACGCCAAAGATTCTTATGTCTTTTCTTGAAAAGCTCCAGCAACGGATAGCCAACCTTCCCTGTTGGTTACTCAGCCTGACTCAAAAGCCTCCTCTCGTTTTCCTCTGGGAGATCCAGGAAAGTGGATTTAGGAGAATAATGGAGGCTAAAACATAGGAAGAACGGTTGCAGGAACTGGGGATGTCTAGTTGAATGAAAAGAAGGACCAGGGGAGACATGATAGCAGTCTTCCAATATCTCAGGGGCTGCCCCAAAGAAGAGGGAGTCAAGCTATTCTCCAAGGCACCTGAGGGTAGGACAAGAAGTAATGGGTGGAAACTAATCAAGGAGAGAAGCAACTTAGAACTGAGGATAAATTGCCTGACAGTAAGAACAATTAATCAGTGGAACAGAAATTGCCTCCAGAAGTTGTGAATGCCCCAACACTGGAGGTTTTCAAGAAGAGATTGGAAAAGCTATTTGTCTCAAATTGTATAGGATCTCCTGCTTGAGCAGGGGGTTGGACTAGAAGACCTCCGAGGTCCCTTCCAGCTCTGTTATTCTGCTATCCTTCCTTCCTTCCTTCCTTCCTTCCTTCCTTCCTTCCTTCCTTCCTTCCTTCCTTCTTTCCCATCACTGGGTGTTTTCAAAAAGGAATTGGACAACAACTTATCCAGAATGGCATAAAGTTTCCTGCTTGAGCAGGGGATTGGACTAGAAGACCTCCAAGGTCCCTTCCAATGCTTTCATTCTCTTATCCTTCCTTCCTTCCTTCCTTCCTTCCTTCCTTCCTTCCTTCCTTCCTTCCTTCCTTCCTTCCTTCCTTCCTTCCTTCCTTCCTTCCTTCCTTCCTTCCTTCCCCATCACTGGGGTTTTTATTTAAAGAAGCAACTGGAAAGCCCTTTGCCTGGAATGGTATCGGGCCTCCTCCTTGAGCAGGGGGTTGGACTAGAAGACCTCCGAGGTCCCTTCCAACTCTTGATATTCTGTTCAACGTTCCTTCGACCAGTTTCCCCACACACACACACACACACATACACACAACATCCCTGAGAGGTAGGCCAATTCCAAATCACCAAGTCAGCTTTCTGGAGCGGAGGAAGGATTCGAAGCCTTCGTTCCTCGCTTACTCCAGAGTCACCCGATCGATGAGTGGCATATAAAGGGGGTCAAATAAATAAATCACCCAGGGCCTTCACTCTCCCTGTCTTCCCTCAATGGCAGAGGAGCAGGGCTTGTGTAGTCCTGTTATCTGGCGGCCTGCTAAGAATGTCAGCCCGAACAGGCAGAAATGGAGGAGGAGGAAGAATAAAAATATCCAAAAATATATAAGTATATGGCTGGTTTGCAAAGGAAAACAATCAGGGAATAAGGGATCTGGGCAAAGGTGGGGAAGGAGAGGAAGGGAGGGAGACCACCTGGAGAGCCCCCAACCTTGAGTCTCACACAACAGGAAGCAGCTGCCCCCGGTGTGTGTGTGTCTCCTGAAGCCAAACAATCTCTGGGAAAACAAGATTGTTTAACCCTCCCAGTGCCGCGGACCTCCGCAAACAGCCCACATCTCCAGCAGGGAAAGCTGGCGCTCGCCTTATGCTCAGAGGCACACCTCCACAGGCCCACGCACACACCCCAAAATCAAAGCACCTCCAGAGGAAGACAATGGCCTCTTTCCTCTCTCCTCCTTTCCGCCTTGATCCACACACCCCCCAAAACTAAACCCCTTCCCCAGGTTAGTCCTAACGTCCCCCCACCCCAAGATTTAACCGGGTCCTAACCCGGCCCCAGGTAAGCAGAGGTAACCCCGCCTGGCTCTGGCTCGGAGGCAGATTTCCACAGCGGGCTGCATAATGAAGAGAGAAAGGAAGCCCGTGGGACTCCCCACCACTTGAAAGCCGCTCCAGGAGGCCGGCATGCCCCTTGTTCAAAGGAAACGGGCACACACACGGGAGCTGGTTCGAAAGGCGTTTTGTCTGCTAGCTTTAAAAGAGGATATTTGAAAGGTGGGGGTTTTTTTTGCCCGTGGAACTCCCCACCACTTGAAAGCCGCTCCAGGAGGCTGGCATGCCCATTGTTCAAAGGAAACGGGCACACACACAGGAGCTGGTTCGAAAGGTGTTTTGTCTGCTAGCTTTAAAAGAGGATATTTGAAAGGTGGTGGGGTTTTTTTTTTGCGAGAGATGGCAGAGAAGGGGTTGCTAGGAAGGGTGAGGAGCCACTCTCGAAGAGCCGGAGAGGTGGCAGATAAATGTTAATAATAATGATAATGATAATAACAATAACAACTGGCACTGCCCACTCCTTCCTAGCAAAGCTCTCTTCTGATTCACACCCCTGTGACTGTTCTCAGGTATGGGCCAGGTGCCAAGGTAGGCCTACATATTAGCTGTTTACACATTTGAGTTCTCGCCCGTGCCAAGGTAGAGAAGAAGTGGGGGGGGGCTTGCCCAGTAACCCACCCACCCCTCTCTCTCTCTGGGTCTTTCCTGCCCACCAAATTGGCTTGTCCCGCTCAGGAAGGGGAACACCCCCCTCCAACTGTCCATCAACATTTGGCTAAGGGGGTGGTGGTGGTTCTAATTTTCAGCAGAGAAAGAGGGTGGGTATTTGGGGGGTCGAGAGATCAGCCAACAGGGAGAGGGGGCATGAAAGAGAATTTGCAAGCACATTCCCCAGTCTGGCGGGGTTTGGAGGTGGCACCCTGGGTTTGAAGGACCCGGTTTGAGGGAGTTTGGATGTGTTTCACTTTGGAAATGGGCACCGGGTGGCTGGGGATGGGATGGGGGGGGGTCTGGTTTGGAGGGAGGGGGGAGAACGTCCCTTCTCCCCTTTTGCAGGAAACTGGGGACGGAGGGGGCATAATCCAAAGGCTATCCGGCGTCTTAATTGAGGCGGTGGGCTCGCTTCGGAACCCAAAACACATTTTGCCAGCCATCCGAAAAGTTCCCCCTTGTTTTTAGGGTTGGGTTGAGTGGGGGGGTGTTTCTGTGTGTCTGGAAGCCAGCTGGGTGGCCGCGCGGGCAAAGCCAAAGAGAGGGGCCTCCGCTGAAACCGGAGACCCCCGTTTTCCCGATCGGGGGGGGGGAAGGGGGAGAGAAGGGAGGGTCTTTCCCGCCGCCCCCCCCCCCGGCCCGCGCGCGCCTCTCTCTCTCTCTCCACTGCGCGCAGGAGCCAGCCTGGAAGGCGCCTAATGGGGGGGCTTGAAAAGGGTTAAGGGGTGCGGGGGGGGTGACTGCCCCTCCGAGAGTAGAGGCTGCCCTGCGCCCCCTCCCCCTCTCTCACAGAGTTGCACCCCCCCAAAAAAAGCACAAGGACAACTCACTTGGGGTTGGTGCTATTCCAGAAAACCGTGTGTCTCTGTCCGGATGCCAGGCGCAGGGCGCAGAAGAGAGCGAGGAGGGGGATCCACGGTGGGAGACCCATCGGCCCGAAGTCTCGATCCTCCTTTCTTTCTTTCCTTCCTTCCTTCCTTCCTTCCTTCCTTCCTTCCTTCCTTCCTTCCTTCCTTCCTTCTTTCCTTTCTGTCGGCTTGCTTCTTCCTTTCCTTCTTTCCTTCCTTCCTTTCTGCTTCTTTCCTTCCTTCCTTCCTTCCCTCCTTTCTTCTTTCCTTCCTTCCTCCCTTTCTTTCTTTCCTTCCTGCTTCTTTCTTTCTTTCTTTCTTTGCTTCCTTCCTTTCTTTCTCCCCTTCTTCTTCTCCCTTTCTCCGACGGCGCGCACTAGCTCAGACTCGCTCGCTCGCCCTGCGGCGCTCCCGCCTTCGCTCCGTGCCGCGCTGGCTGCCTCTCCTAAGCCGAGCAAGCCGTCCCAGCTCCGGTTTAAGTACTGGGCGGAGTGCCGCGGCCGCCCCTTCTGGGCGGGCGTCGGGAGAGAAGCGAAGAGAGCGCGGGCTGACCCCAAGCGGCGGCCGCGGCTCTGACGCCTCGCCTTGGGCGAGCGCCAGACAGTCTTCTTCCCTCTCCCCCCCCCCCCGGCCAACCTTCCCTTCGACTTTCCAGGAGCAGCGGGTTGGGCTAGAGGACCTCTGGGCGCCCCTTCCAAAGTGGGGAAGGCGCCTCAGCGGCAGGAGTGGGAGGGGGGTGGTCTCCTCCTTCAGAGGTTGGGTGTGCTGCTCCATCGCTGGGGGGGTTTTAAGGAGAGGCTGGACAGCCGGGTGTCTGGAATGGGACGGGGTCTCCCGCTTGAGCAGGGGGTTGGACTAGATGACCTCCAAGGTCCCTTCCAGCTCTTTTTCTGCATTCTGAGCAGGGGGGCTGGACTAGAAGACCTCCAAGGTTCCTTCCAGCTCTTTTATCCTGTCTTCTGAGCAGGGGGGGTCAGACTAGAAGACCTCTAAGGTCCCTCCTAAGTCTGTTATTCTATATTCTGAGCAGGGGGCTGGACTAGAAGACCTCCAAGGTCCCTTCCAGCTCTGTTATTCCGTTTTCTGGGCAGGGGAGCCAGACTAGAAGACCTCTAAGGTCCCTCATAAGTCTGTTATTCTATATTCTGAGCAGGGGGCTGGACTAGAAGACCTCCAAGGTCCCTTCCAGCTCTGTTATTCTCTTTTCTGGGCAGGTGGGGTCAGACTAGAAGACCTCTAAGGTCCCTCCTAAGTCTGTTATTCTGTATTCTGAGCAAGGGGCTGGACTAGAAGACCTCCAAGGTCCATTCCAACTCTATTATTCTCTATTCTGAGTGGGGGGTTGGACTAGATGACCTCCAAGGTCCCTTCCAGCTCTGTTATTCTGTTTTCTGGGCAGGGGGCAGACTAGAAGACCTCTAAGGTCCCTCATAAGTCTGTTATTCTGTATTCTGAGCAAGGGGCTGGACTAGAAGACCTCCAAGGTCCCTTCCAGCTCTTATTCTGCATTCTGAGCAGGGGGTTGGACTAGATGACCTCCAAGGTCCTTCCCAATTCTGTTATTCTATATTCGGTGGGACAGAAGTTGTCTTCGGAAGGTGCGGGAGCTTCATCCCTGGAGGCTTTCGAAAAGAGACTGGACTAGTTGACCTCCAAGGTCAAGCATCCCCCCTCCCCCCCCAGCTTTGGGGAATGTGCCGGACTACAATTCCCATCTCCAGCCGGCCCTGAGGCCAGCTGAGCAGGAGAGCACCCGTCTCAATTTTAGCCTGAATGCCGTGTTTATTTTTTTATTTTATTTTTTCATGTTTTCCCTTGCGGCTTTTGGGGATTGCTAGCATCTCCCCTAGACAGATAACTAGAAAAATAACACACCAAAGGTTTTTTTTTTCCCAACACAACAACACAAAAGACAGCCACAAATTCCACAAAGACACACGATACTTTCTGCCTGATAAGCGCCTGCAAACAGAAGCCGCTTGGAGAGGTTTGTAGGAGGAGAGGCAAGGAAACAATTGGCGGAAAACCTTAAACAAAGGAACCAGCTCCTCGCACACCTCCCGGACAAATGAAAGAAAAGAATAATAAAGAGGAAGGTTTTCCAGAAGGAAAACTTGCCCTGTAACTCTTGGTAAGCATTTGGAAGCCAGCTCAGAGAATAAGTAGAATAAAACTTAAGAGAGACAGAGAGAGAGAGAGACAGAGAAAGATAGACAGAGACAGAGAGAGAGACAGAGACAGAGACACAGAGAGAGAGACAGAGACAGAGAGAAAGAAAGAGACACAGAGACAGAAAGAGAGAGAGACAGAGAGAGACAGAGACACCCACACAGAGAGAAAGAAAGAGACACAGAGAAAGAGAGACAAAGACAGAAAGAGAGAGAGACAGAGAGACAGAGAGAGACAGAAAGAGACACAGAGAGAGACAGAGAGAGACAGAAGAGAGAGAGACAGAGAGACAGAAAGAAAGAGAGACAGACACAGAGAGAGACAGAGACAGAGAGAGAGACAGAGAGAGAGAGAGACAGAGAGAGACAGAAAGAGGGACACACAGAGAGAGAGACAGAGAGACAGAGAGAGACAGAAAGAGACACAGAGAGAGACAGAAGAGAGAGAGACAGAGAGACAGAAAGAGAGACAGACACAGAGAGAGACAGAGACAGAGAGAGAGAGACAGAAGAGAGAGACAGAGAGACAGAAAGAGAGACAGACACAGAGAGAGACAGAGACAGAGAGAGAGACAGAAAGAGAGACACACAGAGAGAGAGACAGAGAGACAGAGAGAGACAGAAGAGAGAGAGACAGAGAGACACAGAGAGAGAGAGACAGAGAGACAGAGAGACAGAAGAGAGAGAGACAGAGAGAGACAGAGAGACACAGAGAGAGAGAGACAGAGAGACAGAGAGAGAGACAGACACAGAGAGAGAGAGACAGAGACAGACAGAGAGAGAGACAGACAGAGAGAAACAGAGACAGAAAGAGAGACGCAGAGAGAGAGAGAGACAGAGACAGAAAGAGAGACGCAGAGAGAGAGAGAGAGACAGAGAGAGAGAGAGACAGAGACAGACAGAGACAGACAGAGAGAGAGACACACATAGAGACAAAGAGAGGCTGTCGAGGCGCCCCTCGGCGTGAGTGACATCGAGTTGGCCATGCCCACTCAGTCACATGACCACCTGGCCACGCACCCCCCAGCCAGTCATTAAGCAGATCGTATTAGCGGTCTGCGGGATTTAAAATTATGAATTTAGTGGGCCCTGAGGTCCAAAAGGTTGGTGCGGATGACCTCTGGGGGTGTCCTTTCCAAATCTGTTATTCTATCTCAACTAAAACATAACGACCTAACGTATAATTACAGGCAACCTTCCACTTAACGACAGCTCACTTAGGGACCATTCAAAGTTGCAACTGCGCTGGGGGGGGGGGAATAGCGACTTACGACCGTTTTTCACACTTAACAACCGTTGCAGGGGTGGTGGTCACGAAAACCAACTTTCATACCCTCGGCAACTGACTCATATTTATGACGGTGTCCCTGGGGGGGTCGCCTTTTGCGACCGTGTGAGACGCCCTATCCATGGGGTTGTTAATTTGCTTAACAACCGCCTGGCTCATTCAACCAGCGCGGTGATTCGCTTAACGCACCGCGGCAGGAAAGGGATTTCAAACGGAGCAAATGTCATTTCGGGACGGGTCTCGCTCAACAACAGGAATTGGGGGTTCCATAAGCCGAGGATCCCCCGTCATAAAACCAAGTATAAATAAATGAAATGAAATATATAAATCATAAAATCAGAGACCCACAGCGAAGCAACGCAAAATATATTTATATTTTTAAAAAAAGGAAAGATGAAAAAAAAGCCGGAATCTTTCGGCTGGAGAGCAGACAATTAATACGGATATTTATGCCAAGAATTACAACCGGGTGATCCTTTTCAAAATTAGTCCATCAGGCATCCTCATTGTTCTCTGCCTTTTTAATATATTCTTTTTAATTGAACACTGGGAAGAAGGGAGATAAGCCACCACGAGAGACTACGGGAGTTTAATTTTTTTTTAAAAAAAATAAAAAAGTAAAGAAATTAATGCCGGGGAATAAAAAAAAAAAATGTAAAGCCGGGGTTTTAAAAAATTCATGGAGGTTACAAGCTCTGTAAAACATCATTAATTAGCTGTGAATAATTAGGTATATATGTCACGTTAAGGGACTCAGCATCGGCGCCGAATTTTGCTGTGCCAGCGTGCGACACAATGTGAAACCTCCGGACGGAATTTGGAAAGCAGGCAAAGGTGCATCTTTAGGGAACGGAGAATAAAATCACTGAGAGGGAGAGAGAGAGGGAGAGAGGGAGAGAGGGAGAGACAGAGACAGAGACAGAGAGACAGACAGAGAGACAGAGATAGAAAGAGAGGGAAATAGAGAGAGACAGAGAGACAGAGAGAGAGAGTCAGAGACACACACAGAGAAACAGACAGACAGAGAGAGACAGAGACAGAGAGACAGAGAGACAGACACAGAGAGACACAGAGAGAGAGAGAGAAACAGAGAGACAGAGAGACACACAGAGAGAGAGAAACAGACAGAGACAGAGACACACACAGAGAGAGAAACAGAGACAGAGAGACAGAGACAGAGAGACACAGAGAGAAACAGAGAGAAACAGAGAGAGAGAGAAACAGACAGACAGAGAGACAGAGAGACACACAGAAAGAGAGAAACAGACAGAGAGAGAGACAGAGAGACACACACAGAGAGAGAAAAACAGAGAGACAGAGACAGAGAGAGACACAGAGACAGAGAGACACAGAGAGACACAGAGAGACACAGAGAGAGAGAAACAGACAGACAGAGAGACAGAGAGAGACAGAGAGATAGAGACAGAGAGACAGAGAGACAAAGACAGAGAGACACAGAGAGAGAAACAGACAGAGAGAGAGAGACAGAGAGAGACACAGAGACAGAGACAGAGACACACACAGAGAGAGAAACAGAGACAGAGAGACAGAGAGACAGAGACAGAGAGACACAGAGAGAAACAGAGAGAGAGAGAAACAGACAGACAGAGAGACACAGACAGACACAGAGAGACACACAGAAAGAGAGAAACAGACAGACAGAGAGAGACAGAGAGACAGAGAGACAGACACAGAGAGACACAGAGAGACACACAGAGAAACAGACAGAGACAGACAGAGAGAGAGACAGAGACACAGAGAGACACAGAGAGAGAGAGACAGACAGAGAGAGAGACAGAGAGACACACAGAGACACACAGAGAGAAACAGACAGAGACAGAGAGAGAGAGACAGAGACACAGAGAGACACAGAGAGAGAGAGACAGACAGAGAGAGAGAGAGACAGAGAGACAGAGAGACAGAGACAGAGAGACAGACAGAGAGACAGAGAGAGTGGAAATTGGACATCCATTTGTCTGAACTCATCAACAGTTCCCTGCTTCAGCAGGGGGTTGGACTAGAGGACCTCTCCGCTACCTTCCAGCCCTTGTTATTCTCTTAGGGCAAAACCCCACTTAACAACGGTCTCGCTTAGCAACAGGAAGCCCGTTAAATCAAGGACTACCTCTCCTCGCCTCTTCCCACGTCCCCAGGCCACGTTGCAATGGATCTAAGGGTGAACATTTTTGCTCCTAAGTGACGTCGTTTCCTGCCCGGTTCTAACCTCGGTCGCTATGCAAAAAGGTCGTAAGTTAAGGACTCCCTTGTCTCGGGGGATTAGCAGGGAGAAAAATAGCAGCTCTAATATTTCACCGGGCGGAGGGAGGCCCGGCCTAAACCCAGGTGGGCTGTTTACAGAGATGTGTGTGTGTGTGTTTTTCCCTCTGCAGAGAAATCCGTGTGCCGTCCGTCACCGGGCGGAGAGAGGCAAGAAACTGCATGTATTTGGAAGAACGGAGCGAAACATGCAGAGACTTGCGTCCCCCCCCCAGTCTGGTTTCTCCCCCCCCCAAATAATTGGGGGGGGGAGAGAGATCCCAAGCTAGCACTCCGGGAAAACATCAGCACGGAAGGCCAGCCAGGTGTTGGGGCTGGGACCAGAGGGCAGTTTGCACTGGGACGCCAGGAAAAAAGAAAAAATGGGACGAAAACAATAATAAGCCATACATGGATTTTCCTCCTCCTTCATCTTCTTCTTTTCTTTCTCCTTCTCTTCTTTCCTCTTTTTCCTTCTTCTTTCTCCTCCTCCCCTTCTTCTTCTTCTCTTTCTCCTTCTCTTCTTCTTTCCTCTTCTTCCTTCTTCTTTCTCCCCGTTCTTCTTTTTCTTTCTCCTTCTCTTCTTCTTTTTTCCTCTTCTTCTTTCTCTTCTTTCCTCTTTTTCCTTCTTCTTTCTCCTCCTCCCCTTCTTTTTCTTCTTCTTTCTCCTTCTCTTCTTTCCTCTTCTTCCTTCTTCTTTCTCCCTGTTCTTCTTTTTCTTTCTCCTTCTCTTCTTCTTTTTTCCTCTTCTTCTTTCTCTTCTTTCCTCTTTTTCCTTCTTCTTTCTCCTCCTCCCCTTCTTTTTCTTCTCTTAGTCCTTCTCTTCTTCTTTCCTCTTCTTCCTTCTTCTTTCTCCCCGTTCTTCTTTTTCTTTCTCCTTCTCTCCTTCTTTTTTCCTCTTCTTCTTTCTCTTCTTTCCTCTTTTTCCTTCTGCTTTCTCCTCCTCCCCTTCTTTTTCTTCTCTTTCTCCTTCTCTTCTTCTTCCCTCTTCTTTCTCCCCGTTCTTCTTTTTCTTTCTCCTTCTCTTCTTCTTTTTTCCTCTTCTTCTTTCTCTTCTTTGCTCTTTTTCCTTCTTCTTTCTCCTCCTCCCCTTCTTTTTCTTCTCTTACTCCTTCTCTTCTTCTTTCCTCTTCTTCCTTCTTCTTTCTCCTCCCCCTCTTCTTCCTCCTCCTCTTCTTCTTTCCTCTTCTTCCTTCTCCTTTCTCCTCCTCCCCTTCTTCTTCTCTTTCTCCTTCTCTTCTTCTTTCCTCTTCTTCCTTCTTCTTTCTCCCCCTTCTTCTTCTTTCTCCTTCTCCTTTCCTCTTCTTCCTTCTTCTTTCTCCTCCCCCTCTTCTTCCTCTTCTTCTTTCCTCTTCTTCCTTCTCCTTTCTCCTCCTCCCCTTCTTCTTCTTCTCTTTCTCCTTCTCTTCTTCTTTCCTCTTCTTCCTTCTTCTTTCTCCCCCTTCTTCTTCTTTCCCCTTCTCCTTTCCACTTCTTCCTTCTTCTTTCTCCTCCCCCCTCTTCTTCCTCTTCTTCCTCCTCCTCTTCTTCCTCCTTGTCCCCTCTTCCTCCCCTTCTTTCTCTTCCTCCTCCTCCTCCCTGCAAACCCCACTCCCTTCCATCACTGATGATGTTACCTAGTTGGGTCATGAAACATCTACAAGAAAACAACTCAGTTCAGAGGGCACCAAGGACCCCACAATTCTTCTCCTCCTTCCCCCCTTCTAGCATTGATGATGTTACCTAGTTGGGTCATGAAACATCTGCCAGAAAACAACTCAGCTCAGAGGGCACCAAGGACTCCACACTCCTCCTCCTCCCTCCTTTTCATCTCCTTCACTTTAATCCCAATTTAAACAGTCGGTTGCGAGCTTAAACCTTGGTCTGCACAAACCCTTATCGTGGTTATTCCACAAGAAACAAGGAAAAGCCCACCTCCCCACCCCCTGCTCCCTTCTTTCCCAAACAGGAACACTCCTTCAAAAATAACCTGAAATAGACTTCGACCCCGCGGAGGGGGTTCTTGTGTGACCCCCCCTCCTCGCGACTTCTGGGCAACGATTTACCAGGCGCAGACAAACAACCGCTTTGTGTTACAGAGGTTTAAAGGCCTTCGCGCGAACTCCGTTTACAGCTTGTTATCAAGCGGGAGCCAACACACAACTTGGTGTTGTGCAGAAGGTGAGAATTTCAAGGTTGTGGCGTTGCAACTTTTCGCGAGAAATCCCCTCCCTGGCGAGGCTGGGGAGATGCCAGCGGCAGGGAGTCCTCGACGTACGGCAAATGGAGGCCAAGGTTTCTGTTGCTAAGTGGGACTTTGGCCCTAAGAGAATAAGGAGAGAGCTGGAAGGGACCTTGGAGGTCTTCTAGTCCAACCCCCTGCTCAAGCGGGGAGCTTTCACCGGTTCAGACCAAGGAGTTTGCCCAATCTCCCGTCTTGAAGGAGGGAGGACGGATAAAGGAAGGAAGGAAGGAAGGAAGGAAGGAGAAAGGAAGGAAGGAAGAGAAGAAGGAAGGGAGGAAGGGAAGAAGGAAGGAGGGAGGGAGGGAGGGAGGAAGAAAGGAAAGAAGGAAGGAAGGGAAGAAGGAATGGAAGAAGGAAGGAGGAAAGGAAGAAGGGAAGAAGGAAGAAAGGAGGGAGGAAAGAAAGGAAGAGGGAAGGAAGGAAGAAGAAAAGGAAGGAGGAAGGAATGAAGGAAGGAAAGAAGGAAGAAGGAAGAGAGAAAGAATGGAAGAAAGGAAGAAGGAGAAGAAGAGAGGAAAGAAAGAAACAAGGAAGAAGGAAGGAAAGAGAGAGAGAAAGAAAGAAGGGAGGAAAGAAGGGAGGATAATAATCCCCATAATCATGTGATCAAAATTTAGATGCTCAGCAGGTGACTCAAATTTATGACGGTTGCAGTGTCCCTGGGTCACTTTTGCGGCCTTCTGAGAAGCCAAGTGCCGACGGGGAAACTCAGATTCACTTAACAACTGTGTTGCTAACTTAAGAGCTGCAATGATTCGCTTAACAACTGTGGCAAGACAGATTGTAAAATGGAGCAAAAAGCTCACAAAGAGCCCTGGTGGCATAGTGGTTAGAAGGCAGCATTGCAGGCTAATTCTGCCCAGTGCCAGGAGTTCAATCCTGACCGGCTCAAAGATGACCCTTCCTTCCTTCCTTCCATCCTTCCTCACTCCCTTCCCAGTGATTAGAATGCAGCATTGCAGGCTAATTATATTATGCCAACCGTCAAGAGTTCGATCCCGACCTGCTCAAGGTTGACTCTTCCTTCCTTTCTTCCTTCCTCCCTTCCTCCCTCCCTTCCCAGTGATTAGAATATAGCATTGCAGGCTAATTATTCGATCCCAACCTTCCTTCCTTCCTTCCTTCCTTCCTTCCTTCCTTCCTTCCTTCCTTCCTTCCTTCCTTCCTTCCTTCCTTCCTTCCTTTCCTTCCTTCCTTCCCAGTGATTACAATGCAGCATTGCAGACTAACTATGCCAACTGACAAGAGTTCGATCCCGACCATCTCCAGGTTGACCCTTCCTTCCTTCCTTCCTTCCTTCCTTCCTTCCTTCCTTCCTTCCTTCCTTCCTTCCTTCCTTCCTTCCTTCCTTCCCTTCCTTCCTTCCTTCCTTCCTTCCTTCCTTCCTTCCCAGTCATTACAATGCAGCATTGCAGACTAACTATGCCAACTGACAAGAGTTCGATCCCGACCGGCTCCAGGTTGCCCCAGCCGTACGTCCTTCCGAGGTCGGTAAAACGAGGACCCAGATTGTCGGTACCCAAAGGCTGACTTGTAAACCCTTCAGAGAAGGGGATTACAGAAGCGGTATATAAATCTAAGTGGTGTTGCCATTAACCAATGTCTCTCTCTCGAGCTACCGACTTTTCCGGCTCAGTTCTGGTCGTAAGGCGAGGACCACCCGAGTTTAAGAAAAATAGAAAGCACCTCCTCGGTTGTGCTTCCTCCCAGCTTTTCAAGACTCGCTGCGGATCGGATTTCTCTCCCCGCCGGCCGAAGCAAAGGCGAAAACGAGGGCTATTTTGACAGCTGACTCTGGTTTATCCCATAATGGGCCATTGATTATGGCTAATGTTGCACACACAACATACAACACAGTTGTGTATCAGCAGCGTGCGGTGGTGCCAGAGAGGAGGCTGCGGTAAGCAAATTTCCCCCGGAGTCCTGCAGCCAAAGTGCAAATTCCAATTTTATTTTATTTCATTTATTTTGGGGAGCAAGAGTTTCTTTGGTGGCGGTAACACAAAACCGCGGGAGGAAATAAATATCTGGATTTGGGGTAGGGGGATTTGGGGTGGGGGGATTTGGGGTGGGGGGATTTGGGGTGGGGGATTTGGGGTGGGGGGATTTGGGGTGGGGGATTTGGGGTGGGGGATTTGGGGTGGGGGGATTTGGGGTGGGGGGATTTGAGGTGGGGGATTTGGGGGGATTTTGGGTGGGGGGATTTTGGGTGGGGGGATTTTGGGTGGGGGATTTTGGGTGGGGGGGATTTGGGGTGGGGGATTTGGGGTGGGGGATTTGGGGTGGGGGATTTGGGGTGGGGGATTTGGGGTGGGGGATTTGGGGTGGGGGATTTGGGGTGGGGGGATTTTGGGTGGGGATTTTAGGTGGGGGAATTTGGGGTGGGGGATTTGGAGTGGGGGATTTGGGGTAGGGGGATTGGGGGGAAGCTCCTCCTGCATTCAAAATTTATTGAATCGCCTTACGATCTGGAAGCCGGACCCAAATGAGATGTTAAATAAAAGATTTCAAAATTAAAATGACATCCTTCTCTATCCCTGGGAAACGCGGGTGGCTCAGGGGCTAAGATGCTGCGATTGTCAATCGGAAAGGAAATGACAGCAGTTCGGCGGTTCGAATCCCCAGCGCCGAGTAACGGAGTGAGCTCCCGTGACTTGTCCCAGCTTCTGCCCACCTAGCCGTTCGAAAGCAGGTTAAAAATGCGAGTAGAAAAATAGGAACCACCTTTGGTGGGAAGGGAACAGCGTTCTGTGCGGCTTCGGGAGTTGAGTCATGCCGGCCACGTGACCACGGAGACGTCTTCGGACAGTGCTGGCTCTCCGGCTTTGAAACGGAGATGAGCAGTGCCCCCTAGAGTCAGGAACGAGCAGCACGTCTGTGCGAGGGGAACTTTTGCCTTTATCTGTGGAAAATATTTCTCGACTTTATCATTCGTTTAGCGACCGTTTAAAGACACGGCGACGGCCAGATAGTCACAGCGGAGGATTGGAAGTCATCCTGGCCCTGGAAAGAGTTTTTCACACTTAACAACCGTAGCTGCGTCAAGATTCAGATTCCTGGACACCAATTCTGATTTATGCCGGTTGCTGTGGATACGCGATCCTCTTTAGCGGCCTTCTGGGAAACCAAGTCTGTGGGAGAAGCCAGGTTCATTTAACGACTGTGTGACTACCGAAGGATTCGCTTAAGAACGAAGGGGGGGGCACGGAAGGCGGTGAAACGGAGCAAAATTCGCCGATGCCTCGGTTAGCGACGGGGAATTTGCCATAAGCCGAGGACAATCTCCGTGTCTAAGGATCTAATCCTTGAATTGCAACCTTTGGTTGAGTGGCCCAGGGGTCTGTTTAAGGCTTTCGTGCAAACTTTCCCTGTGTTGAAATCAAAGTTGTGTGACCTTGTGTTACAAAGGGGAAAAGAAAAAGAAAAAGAAAAAGGCGATAAAACAATTTATGACTCAGGTTGCAAGTTTCAGGATTTTTGACACGTCCCTCATGGAGAGAGCTGAGGACAACGGGAAGGTGTGATAATTAACCAGGAATGAAAAGAAAAAAATATATGTAGTGTGTGTGTGTGTGTGTATTTGTTTAGAAAGCCATTGTGCGGTTAGAGGCTTGTGGCCTTTAAAATCCAGCGTGAATTCCCTTTTTTTTATAAAAAAAAAAGGTGCTTTTGGGGGAAGTTCCATTCGGTGCCCTCTCAAAAATTCACTCATTTTCTCTCTGTCTCTTTCTTTCTTTCTTTCTTTCTTTCTTTCTTCTTTCTCTTTTTTCTCTGTCTTTCTCTCTCTGTCTCCCTCTCTTTTCCTCCCTGTTTTTTCTTTTTTTCTCTTTCTTTCTGTCTCTCTGTGTCTCTTTCTCCTCTCTCTTTCTCTCATCTTTCTTTCTATTTTTCCTCTTTCTCTCTTTCTTTCCCCCTCTCTCTTTCTGTCTTTCTTTCTCCTCTTTCTCTTTCTTTCTCCCTCTCTTCCTCTCTGTCTTTCTCTCTCTCATCTTCTCGTCTTTCTCTCTCTCTCATCTTTCTTCTTTTCCTTTTTTCTCTTTCATTGTTTCTCCCTCTCTTTCTTTTTCTTTCTCTCTCATATTTCTTTCTTTCTTTTTCCTGTTTCTTTCTTCCTCTCTTTCTCTCTGTCTTTCTCTCTCTCGTCTTTCTCATATTTCTCTCTATCTTTCTTTCTTTTCCTCTTTCTTTCTTTCTTTCTTTCTTTCTTTCTTTCTTTCTTTCTTTCTTTCTTTCTCTTTGTCTCTCTCATCTTTCTCCCTCATCTCTTTCTTTCTTTTTCCTCTTTCTCTTTCTTTCTCCCTCTCTCTTTCTGTCTTTCTTTCTCTCATCTTTCTCTCTTTCTTTTTCCTCTTTCTCTCTTTCTTTCTCCCTCTCTTTCTTTCTCTGTCTCTCATTTTTCTTTTTCCTCTTTCTTTCTCCCTCTCTTTCTCTCCTTCTCTCTCTCATCTTTCTCTCTCATCTTTCTTTTTCCTTTCTCTTTTCCTCCCTCTCTTTCTCTCTGTGCCTCTGCCCGTCTCTTTGTCTTTCTCTCTCATCTTTCTCTCTCTCATCTTTCTCTCTCTCCCTCTCATCTCATATTTCTTTCTTTCTCTTCTTTTCCTCTCTTTCTCTCTCTCTGTGCCCCCACCTCTCTCTCTCGGTGTCTCTCTCTTAACCACCGAAATTCTGCCCCAGCTTTTGGACGTTAAGACGAGGACTTGTCCGTAAGAAGGGAGAATAGGACCTGTTTGCCAACCAGGAGGGGTTACGTCAGTCTTGACCCTTGGCAAAGATGCCAAGGCGAAGGTGAGGTTGGCACCTGGATGCTCTCTTGTAAACAGTCCCGAGTAAGCACGCTCAGCTTACACCTTTGTACTATTTTACAACGTGGTGCAGGTGAGCTCAACAGGAGGGGGGAAAAAAACAGCGCATGATGTATTGATTTCCAGATTCGACGGTTCAAAACGC
>NW_028261382.1:41633358-41743624 GCF_051295495.1 Thamnophis sirtalis | reverse complement strand
GGAAGAGGGAGGGAGGAAAGGGAAAAAAGGAGGAAGGAGAGAAGGAAAAAGGAGAGGGAAGAAGGAAGGACAGAAGGAGGAAAGGGAGGGGAGAGGAAAGAAAAGGAAGGAGAATGAGGAAAAGAGGAAAGGAAAGGAGGAACAGAAGGAAGGAAGAGGGAGGGAGGAAAGGGAAAAAAGGAGGAAGGAAAAAAGAGAGGGAAGAAGGAAGGACGGAAGGAGGGAGGAAGGGAGGGGAGAGGGAAGGAAAAGGAAGGAAGGAGAATGAGGAAAGGAGGGAAGGAAAGAAGGAAGGAAAGAAAGAAAGAAGGAACCAATTTATCATTCTCTCATTTATCCTTCCTGTCTCAGCCAGGCTGACACAACCTCCTTCTCCACGCCTGTCATATTGTTTCGGGGTGGGGGGAACGCAGAGAACCCCCCCTCTACTTGATAATCTATTTATCCCAAAACAGGCCCAGAACGTCCTTGCTTTTAAATGACATCAGTGATTCTCAGACCGCCGGGAGGGGGGGGGATATGTCCCTCCAAAGACACCCCCCCTCCAATGATGGACAGCTCCTGAAATTGGTCTGGACAGCCCTCTGCACTCATCTTGCTCCGAATAGCCACAAGGTTGGCAAAGCCTTCAAACCCCCCCCCATTAATCCAACCCCCCCCCCCCAGTGCCCAGATCCGAGTTCCAGAAGCGCTGTTTCTCCTCCCTTCCACCCCCCCATCCCGCCATTCGTGGCGTTTGCATCCCTAGAATTCCTCTTTTCAAATAATTTATTACGACGCGGAAAGAAATTTAATTTTTCATCCAACCCGGCTTGAACGGGGTGGGGGTGAGGGTGTATTTGTTAAGCCCGCCATGAAAAGCCGCCAAGGTTATCGGACAAGCCGACTTGGTAAACTATGATTCAACCCTGTTCTTTTTTTTTTTTCTTCCTTCCTTCCTTCCTTCCCTCCCTCCCTCCTTCCCTGTGGATCATTCGGAACATTTTGTATTATTTTTCTCCTGATTTTTTTGGCAGGCGACCCCCGTTGCTGCTTCAACGTGGCTCTTCCTTCTGTTTACCGCTTGGAGATGTTTTTCAGATGAAATTTTAAAAGACCAAATATCCGTGTGTGTGTGTGTCTGTGTGTGTATCCATCCATCCACATCTATCTATATCTATCTATCTATCTATCTATCTATCTATCTATCTATCTATCTATCTATCTATCTATCTATCTATCTATCTCTTATCTATCTTATCTATCATTTATCTGTTTCCTATATCTATCTATCTGTCTATCTGTCTATCTGTCTATCTGTCTATCTATCTATCTATCTATCTATCTATCTATCTATCTCTATCTATCTATCTTACATCTCTGTCTATCATCTCTCTTATCTCAAACATCTCTTTTATCTATCTTATCTATCATTTATCTGTCTCCTATATCTATCTATCTATCTATCTATCTATCTATCTATCTATCTATCTATCTATCTATCTATCTATCTATCATCGTCTGTCTGTCTATCATCTATCTCCTATCTCTAACATCTATCTTTTATCTATCTTATCTATCATTTCTCTCCTATATCTATCTATCTGTCTGTCTGTCTGTCTGTCTGTCTGTCTATCTATCTATCTATCTATCTATCTATCTATCTATCTATCTATCTATCTATCTATCTATCTATCTATCTCTATCCATCTATCTATATCTCTATCATCTATCTCTTATCTCTAACATCTATCTTTTATCTATCTATCTATCTATCATCTATCTGTCTGTCTGTCTGTCTATCTATCTATATCTCTATCCTCTCTCTCATTTATCTGTCTCCTATATTTATCTATCTATCTATCATCTATCTGTCTGTCTGTCTGACTATCTATCATCTATGTCTGTCTGTCTGTCTATCATCTATCTATTTATCTATCTATCTATCTATCTATCTATCTATCTATCTATCTATCTATCTATCTATCTATCATCGTCTGTCTGTCTATCATCTATCTCCTATCTCTAACATCTATCTTTTATCTATCTTATCTATCATTTCTCTCCTATATCTATCTGTCTGTCTGTCTGTCTGTCTGTCTGTCTATCTATCTATCTATCTATCTATCTATCTCTATCTCTATCCATCTATCTATATCTCTATCATCTATCTCTTATCTCTAACATCTATCTTTTATCTATCTATCTATCATCTATCTGTCTGTCTGTCTGTCTATCTATCTATATCTCTATCCTCTCTCTCATTTATCTGTCTCCTATATTTATCTATCTATCTATCATCTATCTATCTGTCTGTCTGTCTGACTATCTATCTATCATCTATGTCTGTCTGTCTGTCTATCATCTATCTATCTATCTATCTATCTATCTATCTATCTATCTATCTATCTATCTATCTATCTATCTATCTAAATATCGAATCTCTCTCTCCTCCCCTTGCCACCCCCCCCCCAGGGAGCAGCTTCTCTGCCCCCCCACCCTTCTCTGGGGTCGGTTCGAAAAGGACCAGGGGGATTAGGGGCTCTGGAGGAGAGGCAGCCCCAGAGACGCTCTCGATGTCAAGAGGTGCTAATTGCCATGTTTGCAAGGCAATTAAGGCAAGTGAGCGCCAGAGAAAAAGCAGGTGTGTGTGTGTGTGAATGAGTGTGTGTTTGTGTTTGTGAGATCTGGAGACATATAAACAATTTTCCTCTGCCCTCCCGCTGCTTCTTCCTCTGCTGAGGTAAGCCCAAAGCTTCCTTCCTTCCATCCTCATCCTCCTTTCTTCCCTTCCTTCCCCCATCCTTATCCCATTCCTTCTTTCCTTCTTCCTCCCTCCCTCCCTCTTCTTCTCTTTCTTCTTTCCTTCCATCCTTATCCTATTCCTTCTTTCCTTCTTCCTTCCTTCCTCAACTTCTTCTCTTCTTCCTTTCCTTCCATCCTCATCATCCTTTCCTCCTGTCCCCATTCCTTCTTCATCCATTTTCTCCCTTCCTTCCTTCCTTCCTCCCTCCCTTCCTTCCGTTCTCATCCTATTCCTTCCTTCCCTCCTTTCTCCCCCACTCCTCCTCCTTCCGTCTTTCCTTTCCCTTCCTTCTTTCCTTCTTTCTCTCCTTCCCTCCCTCTTTCCCTCCATAGAGCTACAAACTGTAAAAATGAAACCCGCAAAAACTTAAAAAAAAATAAACTATAAAAATAAATAAAAAGACCCCCCCTCCAATAACACAAGCTACCATCTTATTCATCCTTCCCTTCTTCTTTTTAATTCTCACACTGGCCCCATCCTCTTCCAGCTTCCAACCCCTGCAAGACCATTTCACGGGATCCCGCCCCGTGGGCCGGGGATGATGGGCCCTGCCATTCCAGAGGATGCTAAGGGTTTAGGGTCGAGAAGCTTTGCACGCTGGCTGGCGGGGGTCCAGAAATCCAGCCCCCTTTCTCTCCCCTGCCCTGCTTCCATCCCAGTTAATCCTGTTACCCAATTCCGGCAACCGGGGAGGGTCTCCGGGGAGCCCCCATTACGCTGATCCTGGGTTACAAGCCGTCTCTTGATCTGCTCCGGGGAGACCCCCGCTGGCTCTAATCGGGGGGGGGGGCGCTTTGATAATTGTGACAGGCCTGAAGACGCGGCCCGCTGACACACACGCACGCGCGCCGAGCCCAAGGCTCGCCAATTAATTAGCTTCCGCGGAAAGCCGGCGCGGCACGAAGGAAAGGAATGGCGGTGACATCTCCAATGGTGCATGGAGGTTGAAAAAATAATTACTCAATCCCCCCTTTTTTCCCCCTCCAGAAGTTGTGAATACTCCAACGTTGAAAAGTCTTTAAGAAGATGTTGGATTATCCATTTGTCTGAAGTGGTGTAGGGTTTCCTGCCTGAGCAGGGGGTTGGACTAGATGACCTCCAAGGTCCCTTCCAACTCTGCTATTCTATTCTATTCTTCATTCCATTATTCTAATTCTATTCTATTCTTTCATTCTCTATTCTATTCTATTCTTCATTCCATTATTCTAATTCTAATTTCTTCTATTCTTTCATTCTCTCCTCTTCTCTATTCCATTATTCTAATTCTTAATTCCATTATTCTCTTCTCTTCTTCATTCCATTATTCTAATTCTCTTCTTCATTCCATTATTCTAATTCTATTCTATTCTTTCATTCTCTATTCTATTCTTTCATTCCCTCCTCTATTCTTTCATTCTCTATTTTATTCTTTCATTCTCTATTCTATTCTGCATTCCATTATTCTAATTCTAATTTCTTCTTATCTTTCATTCTCTATTCTCTTCTCTTCTTCATTCCATTATTCTAATTCTTCATTCCATTATTCTCTCCTCTATTCTTTCATTCTCTATTTTATTCTTTCATTCTCTATTCTATTCTATTCTGCATTCCATTATTCTAATTCTATTCTATTCTTTCATTCTCTATTCTATTCTTCATTCCATTATTCTAATTCTAATTTCTTCTATTCTTTCATTCTCTCTTCTCTTCTTCATTCCACTATTCTATTCTCTCTTCTCTTCTTCATTCCATTATTCTAATTCTAATTCTCTTCTTTCATTCTCTATTTTATTCTTTCGTTCTCTATTCTATTCTTTTCTATTCTATTCTGCATTCCATTATTCTAATTCCAATTCTATTCTTTCATTCCCTATTCTCTTCTATTCTTCACTCCATTATTCTATTCTCTCTTCTCTTCTTCATCCCATTATTCTAATTCTATTCTATTCTTCTACTCTTCATTCCATTTTTCTCTCCTCTCTTCCCTTCTCTTCTTTCCCCGTCTCCAAATCATCTTTTGGCCTCTGCCAGGGGGGGTCTAAACCACCTTGCCAAACTGCAGAACCAAACCCACCCACCCCCTTGGCGCGCACCCCCCAAAATGCACTCACGGGAGGGGCCGCAAGGAGGGGAACATTTTACACCCCCGTAACCCCCTCGGAAAACGGTGAGAACCCCCCCCCCGAAGACGCAGAGGCCCTCCGTGCACGCTCAGAAGCTGTGTTTTTTAAGCCCTTCTTCTCCAGCTTGGCTTTCTTGGCAAAGGCACCTCGGCCTAGGAAAAACCAAGTTTCGGCCATCTGTTGCCTCTCTTCGGTATGGAGGGGGGGGAAAAATATTGGGAAAGAATCCGGTGTGGGGGCGTTGTTTTTTTCCCATCGGCTGGAAGAGAGGGAGATGGCTCGAAATTCGGGGTGAATCGCCCTGCTCCAGAACTGCCTGCAGCCATTCCCATTCGGGGGGGGGGGGCGTGCCATCTTCTCCCGCAAAGTGTCTCCCGTGCCAGTTTTCCGGAGCATGCCAGCTCTTCCCACCAGCCTGAGATGAACGCCTGGGAATGTTCCCGTGGATTTAGGGCTCCGACATGCCTGGACGAGGCTCTTGCGAAAAAAGCCAAGCGGGAGGGAGGGAGTGAGTCAGATCCTGCCTGTTCTTGGCATCCTCGAGCCGCGGTGGCTGGGCAGCTTGGCAAAGGGGCACCGCGGTTCGCCGAGCGAGCTTTAAGGGCCGCGTCGAAATAAATAATCGTTCTGGGATGGTAAAAACGTGTGGAGGCAGGAATGCGCGAAGACCTGGGAGCAGAAATACGTGCGGTCCTCGACTTACGACGCTTCGTTTAGTGACGGTTCGGAGGAGGGGGCGCGGTGGCCTAGAGGTGGCGCTCCCGCCTCACAATCAGGAGGGCTGGGAGTTCGATCCTAAGCCCAGTAGATATTTCTCTTTCTCTCTCTCTCTCTCTCTGGGCACAATGAGAATATATTTCTGCCGAACAAAACTCCGCATTGGTGACAAGAAAGGCATCGGGCCAGTAAAATCTCTCTGCTGGCTGCATTCAGTTGCTCAGACTCCCCGCGGACACGGGATCAAAATTCGGACGCTTGAGGCCACCGTCTCATCTTTATGACACCCGCGGGTGTGTGTGTCGCGCGATCCCCTTTTGCGACCGTCTGGCCAGGGAGACTGGGCTCGCTTAACGACGGTGGTGATTCCCTTAACAACAGGGGGGGCAAGGAAGGTTGTAAAAATGGGCCTTTCCTGAGTCACCAATCAGAAGACCAATCTTCGCGCCTCCTTCGGGTGCTAGGAAAACGCAGGTAGGCTGCCTCTGCTTGAGGAGCTCGATTTCTCCCCTCAGAGGCCGCGCCTGGCGCCTCCTGCTGGCACCGGGAAAGTGCAGGTAGACTGCCTCTAGTAAGGAGGCTCTCTCCCTTCTCCCTCCCTCTCCCAGGAGTCTCTCTGCCTTTGCAAAACACGGCTTGTTGACAAGGACTCACCTGTGGAATCTCCACCTGCTCGGCAGGTATGGAGACATTCGAAGCAAGCTTTTGCAACGTGCCAGCAGGGCAAACCGGTTGTCGCTTGGCACAACGGTGTGCGGAGAACACCCCCAGCCAGTTCCCTCTGGGGAGGGGGCCTCTGGGGCTTGGCTGCGACCCCCCCAGGAGAGCGTCTCCTGCCATGGGGCTTATTAAACCGCAGCAGGCTGGTAAACAGCGCCCGATAATCAAGCGAAGGGTTAGAGAGAGAGAGATGCGCTCCTCCCGAGGGGGAGCCGGGCGCACAGCTCTGACACCCAGCCAGGAGCTGGGAGTGAGAAAAACACAAACTTAAACCCTCTCGGCAAGATTTCCCCACTCTCAATCTGCAAAGCCTTAGAAAAAAAGGAATTAAAAGGTGGTGGTGGTGGTCGGTGGGGAATACTCTGCACATGCCCAGAGGCAGCAATGGCCAGTCCTCTGGCAGATGAGGAGGAAGGGAAAAATGGGAGAGGCAAATTGGGAAGATCGGAGGGAGGGAGGGGGAGAAAGAGAGAAAGAAAGAGAGAGAGAAAGAGAGGGAGGGAAGATCGGAGGGAGGGAGGGAGAGCAAGAGAGAGAAAGAGGGAAAGAGACAAACAGATAAAGAAAAAGGGAGGTGGGATGGAGAGAAAGAAAGACAGAGAGAGGGAAAGAGACGAAGAGAATGAGAGAGAGGGACGGAGAGAGAAAGAGAGAGAGGAAACAAGAGAGAAAGAAAGAAAAAAGAAAGAGAAGAGAGGAGAAAAGAGAGAGAGAAAAATAAGAAAAGAGTGAGAGTGAAAGAGAAGGGAAAAATACTCTGGGGAGAGAGAGAGAGAGAGAAAGGAACGGAGGGGGAAGATCGGAGGGAGGGAGAGCAAGACAGAGAGAAAGAGGGAAAGAGACAAATAGAGAAAGAAAAAGAGAGGGGGATGGAGAGAAAGAAAGACAGAGAGAGGGTGAGACAGAGAATGAGAGAGAGGGACGGAGAGAGAAAGAAAGAGAGAGAGAGGAAACGAGAGAAAAGAAATACAGAGAAAAGAGAGAGAGAAGAGAAAGAAAAACAGAGAGAAAGAAAAATTAAGAATAGAGTGAGAGTGAAAGAGAAGTGAAAAATACTCTGCAGAGGGAGGGGAGAGAGAAAGAGAGACAAAGAGAAAGAGAGGAAACAAGAGAGAAAGAAAGAAAAAAGAGAGAGAAAAGAGAAAAAAATTAAGAAAAGAGTGAAAGAGAAGGAAAAAATACTCTTCAGAGGGAGAGAGAGAGAGAGAGAAGGAAAGAAAAAGAGAGAGGAAACGAGAAAGAAAGAAAAAGAGAAAAGAGAGAAAAGAGAAAGGGAAACAGAGAAAAAATAAGAAAAGCGTGAGAATGAAAGAGAAGGGAAAAATACTCAGCAGACAGAGAGAGAGAGAGAGAGAAAGAGAGAGGGAAGGGGGCAAGACCTAGAGACCCCCCCCTCTAGTTTATCCCTAAGCTCCAACTGCTCTATTCAAGCAGAGCCACCTTGCAGTGAGAACGGGCGGCACATAAATTTAATAAATAAAATTAAAATTAAAACCGGGAGCCGGAATGGGGAAGAACACAGCGGTCCCAATGAGTTAGATTTACAACAGCCCTTCAAGGCAGGCCAAACGGCACCGGGGGGGGGGAACCACACACACACACACACACACACACACACACACACACACAGGCCTCCTCTGCAGCCTTTTGGCCTTTTTGCAAATTCTGGGAGCATTAAAAAAAAAAAGTAATTAGAAGGGAGAGAGAAAAAAAAGGAGAGAAGAAAGGATCGATCCGGCACGGATTAACAGCCATTTGTATGGAGATAAATGCCTGCGTGCCGGCATAAAGATTCCTCTAAGTGGAAAGAGCTGTTGGAGGGAAGGAAGGCGGCCCTATTTCTTCAGAAGATGAAGCCAAAAATCCCCCCCCCCCGGACGGGGAAGAATCTTAAGCCAATTGGCACAAGGCGGAACGTCTGGGCATTGGATGTGATTGGCATCTCCAGAAAGAAACCCACTTTTCTTATGTCTCTCTATATCTGTATCTATCTATCTCTATCCCTCCATCCATATTATCCATCTAATGCTTTCTATCCGTCTATCTATCTATATCTATCTATCTATCTATCTATCTATCTATCTATCTATCTATCTATCTATCTATCTATCTATCTATCAATCCATCCATTCATCCATCCAATCTCTCATCTCCCTCTTCTATCTATCTATCTATCTATCTATCTATCTATCTATCTATCTATCTATCTATCTATCTATCTATCTATCTATCTATCAATCCATCCATTCATCCATCCAATCTCTCATCTCCCTCTTCTATCTATCTATCTATCTATCTATCTATCTATCTATCTATCTATCTATCTATCTATCTATCTATCTATCTATCAATCCATCCATTCATCCATCCAATCTCTCATCTCCCTCTTCTATCTATCTATCTATCTATCTATCTATCTATCTATCTATCTATCTATCTATCTATCTATCTATGTCTATCTATCTATCTATCATCTATCTTTCTCGATCTCTCGTCTATATATTTATCTATATCTATATCTATATCTATATCTATCTTTCTGTCCGTCCGTCCGTCCATCCATCCATCCATCCATCCAATCTCTCATCTCTCTCTCCTATCTATCTGTCTGTCTGTCTGTCTGTCTATCTATCTATCTATCTATCTATCTATCTATCTATCTATCTATCTATCTTTATCTATCTATCTATCTATCTATCTATTTATCTATCTATCTATCTATCTATCTATCTATCTATCTTTATCTATCTATCTATCTATCTATCTATCTATCTATCTATCTATCTATCTATCTATCTTTATCTATCTATCTATCTATCTATCTATCTATCTATCTTTATCTATCTATCTATCTATCTATCTATCTATCTATGTCTATCTATCTATCTATCATCTATCTTTCTCGATCTCTCGTCTATATATTTATCTATATCTATATCTATATCTATCTTTCTGTCTGTCCGTCCGTCCATCCATCCATCCAATCTCTCATCTCCCTCTCATATCTATCCATCTGTCTATCTATCCCTCCATCCATATTATCCATCTAATCCTTTCTATCCATCCGTCTGTCTGTCTGTCTGTCTGTCTATCTATCTATCATCTATGTGTGTTTATATAGATATGTATACGTGTGTGTTTATGTACGTAAATATGTATATATGTGGCTATATATATATATATATCTGTGTGGGTGAGCTCAAGTATACACACACACAGGGAGTTTTTGACTTACGATGACCATTGAGCCAAAATTTCTGTTGCTAAGTGGGACACTGGCGGAGCGAGTGCTTTGTCCCGTCTTACGCCTTTTTCTCGCGGCGCTTGTTAAGCGAACCGGCGCCGTTGTTCCATCCCCGCCGCCGTTGTTAAGCGAAACGGGTGGCTCCCCGTGGACCCTGCGGTCAGACTAGAAGGCCTCCCGGGCCCCTTCCAAGTCTGCGTTCTCTTTTCATTTCTATTATTCCCTATGCTGAGCAGGGGGTTGGACTAGAAGGCCTCCCGGGGGCCCCCTTCCCACGTCCTCTTCTCCTGTTAATTCCCACTCCAGGATTGTGCCTTGAATGGTGGGGGAATTTGGAAGAGTTCGGGGAAACGCTTTGTCCTTCCAACAGCCATCGCTCAAGATGGGAAGGGGGGGCGTCCAGCATCCCCCTCCCACTCTCTTAGCCTCCAGCTTTGCCGTATAACGTGCCATTCGTTCGCAGGTTGTACGGAAGGGACACCATAACTCACTCTCGCCGGAGAGCTCCTTGGCTGCCCTTCCTTTCTCAGCGGCACTGGGGAGAGGGAGCAACTGAGGACTCCGGCGATGGGAAGAAGGGAAGCCCGGAGATTCCCTTCGGCGCCCGAGTTCAGGCGCCACCGGTCCTACCTCGCAGGGGTGCAGCCTCACTGCACCGCTCAAAACTCGCTACGAAATCTTTGGGTCTACGAAATCAGCAGAGAGACTCTCGAGCATGAAGTAGGCCGGGGAGCAGCCTGCAAATAAATCTCAGGTCAGAAGGGGCACGGCTTTACAAGAGCTCATTTAGCGACCGTTCCGACTTACGACGGCGCCGGGGGGGAAAAAAACCAAGCCAGCTTTCGCCATTACGAGCACCGCAGCATCTCGCAAATCAGAATTCAGGCGCTGGTGCCAACGGGCTCGTAATTATGACGCGCACACGGGATTCTCCTTTTTGCGACAGCAACGGAGGACGCCCCGAGGCTCCCTTAACGACGGCCGGGATTCGCTTAGCAACGGTGGCAGGAAAGGTCGCGAAATGCGGCGCGTTTCCCTCCGTTCTCGCTCGTACGACAATCGGGCCGTGCGCCGAGGACTTATGTCCTGTGCGCCGACGGTTCGGTGAAAGAGACACGCTTTATTTAATTCGCTGCCGTCGCGTGGATTTGCAACCACGTAGATTTGCACCGTATTTAAACGCCAAATATTATTTTGCACCGGGGGGGGAAGTGGGGGGGGGGGAGAGAGAGAAGGCCATTTCAGCCGGGGGGGGGGGGGAGAGAAGATTCCAACATTGGGGTTGCAGAGAAGGCCTTAAATGGGAAGGAAACGCCAGTCCGTTTATCACCGGCAGGTCTCAAGGTGTCGGTGGTTCATCGCCGAGCCTCCAGCTTCAGAGGCAGTCTACCTTGGAGAAGCCAAGGACGGACGGACAGCAAAAAAAGAAAATCTTTGCACAAAAACGTTGTGGGGCCTTGCTTTCTGCCTCCGTGGGAAGCTCTGGAGACACACACACACACAAAACCACAAACACAAACACACACACACACCGAGCAGGTTGGCCGAGGAAAGGGTTAAGCCCCGAGGCAGAATGGAGAGGCATCGCTTCTGCACGACTGGGTTTTTAGAACAGCTTTTACGGCGGGCGCTGACACTCTCCATCATCCTGTCGGGGAGCTGGGCGGGCAGAGGGGAGCTGGGCCAAGCACGGCACCCGGGCCTCCCCCCTCCCCCCCCCGAGACCACCCTCCAGGACGCTTTGGCAAGGAGGAAGGAAGGAAGGAAGGAGGAAAGGAGGAAAGCACCGGATGCAGCCCCCCGTGCCAGTCCGAGGACGGGCACAGGGTGGGTACCGCAGTGGGCAGCTTGTCACTGGCAGAGGGAAAGCAGACCAGGATGTTGTCAACGCACGGAAAAGGTTGCATTGTGTATATCTGGGATAGAGATGGATGGATGGATAGAAGAGAGAAAGATGAGAGTACTAGAGAGATGAAAGATTAGATAGATATAGATAGTTTAGATAAACAGAGATTAGATAAATAGATTAGATAGATAGATAGATAGATAGATAGATAGATAGATAGATAGATAGATAGATAGATAGACAGACAGACAGACAGACAGACAGACAGGAAAGATGAGAGTACACTAGATAGATGAGAGATTAGATAGATGATAGAAAAACAGATTAGATAGATGATATAGATAGATAGATAGATAGATAGATAGATAGATAGATAGATAGATATAGATAGATAGATAGATAGATAGATAGATAGATAGATAGATAGATGATAGATCGGATAGATATAGATGAAAATAGATTAGATAGATAGATAGATAGATAGATAGATAGATAGATAGATAGATAGATAGATAGATAGATAGATAGATAGATAGATAGATAGATGGATGTGATAGATAGATGATAAATGATAGATAGATGACAAATGATAGATAGATAGATAGATAGATAGATAGATAGATAGATAGATAGATAGATAGATACACAGACAGACAGACAGACAGACAGACAGACAGACAGACAGACAGGAAAGATGAGAGTACACTAGATAGATGAGAGATTAGATAGATGATAGAAAAACAGATTAGATAGATGATATAGATAGATAGATGATAGATAGATAGATAGATAGATAGATAGATAGATAGATAGATAGGATAGATATAGATGAAAATAGATTAGATAGATAGATAGATAGATAGATAGATAGATAGATAGATAGATATGAAAATAGATTAGCTAGATAGATGATAGATAGATAGATAGATAGATAGATAGATAGATAGATAGATAGATAGATAGATAGATAGATAGGAAAGATGAGAGTAGCTAGATAGATGAGAGATTAGATAGATATAGATGATAGAAAATCAGATTAGATAGATAGATAGATAGATATAAATAGATAGATAGATAGAAGGGAACCCCCTCTTGGATGCTAATAGCAGGCAGGAAATCAAGCCAGAGCATCCTGGCTGGGAGCAAAGCATGATGGGAATATCCCTTCCTGCTTAGAGATGCTTGGGTAAGGATTCGATGGGCCTCCACAGGAAACAAGAGGCGCATTTTCAACCCCAGACGGGTTAAGAGAGGAAAACAACACCGGAAGCGCTTCGAATTTCAGGAGGAGCTGACAGACCGGTTTGCAGGATGGGCAGCCGTCCATTTTTGGGGTCCGCCCCCCCCCTTTTTTTCTGGATGGGGTGCTCAGTCGTTGCTCTCCCCGACAGCCGGGCGAGATTCAACAATTGACTACAAGGCCCTAGCAGGATTATAATTATGACTCAAAACTTGAGTCTGATTTAGTTCCCGCAGTCCGAAGAGAGAGAGAGAGAGAGAGGCCCAAAGAGCCTTCTGTGCACGCTCAGAAACACTTCTCCTTTTGCAATCTCGACATTCCAAGCTCAAGTTTCCAGTTCTGCCTTCTGTGCACGCTCAGAAACACTTCTCCTTTTGCAATCTCGACAATCCAAGCTCAAGTTTCCAGTTCTGCCTTCTGTGCATGCTCAGAAACACTTCTCCTTTTGCAATCTCGACAATCCAAGCTCAAGTTTCCAGTTCTGCCTTCTGTGCATGCTCAGAAACACTTTTCCTTTTGCATTCTCGACAATCCAAGCTCAAGTTTCCAGTTCTGCCTTCTGTGCATGCTCAGAAACACTTTTCCTTTTGCATTCTCGACAATCCAAGCTCAAGTTTCCAGTTCTGCCTTCTGTGCATGCTCAGAAACACTTCTCCTTTTGCCATCTCGACAATCCAAGCTCAAGTTTCCAGTTCTGCCTTCTGTGCACGCTCAGAAACAAATCTCCTTTTGCATCCTCGTTTACGCCAAGCTCGGCTTTTCCAGTTTTTCCCTTGTGCACCGGCCTTCTGTCCATGCTCAGAAAACACCCCTTCGCGTTCCCGAAAGGCCAGTTTTGTCTTCTGCAGCGGACGCGAGGGAGGGGGGGGAGGAGGGCACACCTCTTTTCACACCTACAACAGTGGGAAATCCTTTGCACCGACGCCGAATAAGGAGACATTGGAGCCAAAGATGCGGTGTGTGTCTCATGCTCGGCTTGCCCACGGCGGATTATGGGGTGGGGGGGGAGGGGGCTGGCTTGGCCTCTTCCTGCCAAAAACGGGGTGCGTGGCTCCACACCCCGCTTCCCACGATCTGGCCTAACAGGCCCCGCTTTGTCTGCGCGGCACAGAAAGGGCCCCCGGGGTGCAAATTGCACAAGGGGTATCTCCCAGTGTTGCAACCCGGCGTTCCAGATGTTGCCAGAGTTAAGGCCAAAAAATAAAAAACTTTGTACATGCTCCGGGCAAAATGCCGCTTCGTGCTTTGCAAGGGGGGGTAGGGGAGGGGTTGGGTGCTTTCGTGCGGGCGCCCCCAGGCTGCCATTCCGACCTGGATGATACGGAAACCTTCCCTCCCACTCTCCCCCTCTGTCCTTTTCTCTGTTCATTTAATTTGCAAGCGGTCCTTGACTTACGACGGCGGATTTAGTGACCGGAGTTAACACGGCCCGGTTTTGTTTTTTTTAAAGGGACCGTTTTAAACACTTACGACCGTGGCAGTATTCCCCATCCCCGAATCCAAATGAGACCACTTGCATTTACGACGGTTGGATCCGCTTAACGACCGTGCGGCTAATGGAACGACGGCAGCGATTCACGGGGCCGGGCAAGTTTCTCGCTTAGCCACGTAAATTTGGGGCTCTGTTTTTTGGTCATGAAGTCAAGGACCGGCTGCATTCTGGACCAACTGCCGTCTTCGAACACTCTTCAAGCCCCATGTAGAGCGCGTTACAGTAATCAACCAGCCATCGTGATAATCGAAAGCCAGGAAAAATACACACAAAAAAATACACCGACTGGTTCGAGGCGGAGACGCTTCAAAACAGACCACAAACAGGGCTGTGTGCATCCCCGCTTGGCCAGGAACCGGTATTGTTACTCATTCACACAACCACAATGTGATGGTTTCGCCTGGAGAACCAGCCTTGTGGACGGTGTGGTTGGTGAGCCAGACTTTGCGACGGGCGGTTTTACTCAGCAAACCCTGGTTAAAAGCTGGGGCATCATGGGGCGATAACCCAGGATGCAGTTTGCTTCCTGAGAAGGATGGAAACTATGGTCTATTTCTTGTGGGTATGATGGTTTTTTTTTGGCCCCTTTTGAGCAAAATGAAACCGTGGGATTTAAAAGTTTGGCAAAAAGGTTGAGAGTTGTGGTTGATCCTGCCTTTCCCGGATGAAGGGGAAGACAGAAGGAAAAAGGAAAGGAAGGAAGGAAGGAAAGAGGGAGGGACAGAAAGGGAAGAAGGTGGGAAGGGAGGAAAGAAAGAAAGGAGGAAGAAAAAGGAAGGAACAGAGAAAGGAAGGGAAGAAGGAAGGCAAAGACACAGGCAAAGAAGGATGGAAGATGGGTGAATGAAAGGAAGGAAAGAAGGAAGGAGGGAGGGACAGAAGGGGAAGGAGGAGAGAAGGGAGGAAAAAGGGAAGAGTGAAAGAAAGGAAGGAAGGAAAGAAGGAAGTAAACGACATAGACAAAGGAAGGAAAACAGATGGAAGATGGATGAATGAAAGGAAAGAAGGAAGGCGGGGGGGACAGAAGGGGAAGAAGGAGAGAAGGGAGGAAAAAGGGAAGAATGAAAGAAAGGAAGGAAGGAAAGAAGGAAGTAAACGACATAGACAAAGAAGGAAGGAAAACAGATGGAAGATGGATGAATGAAAGGAATGAAGGAAGGCGGGGGGGGGGACAGAAGGGGAAGAAGGAGAGAAGGGAGGAAAAAGGTAAGAATGAAAGGAAGGAAGGAAGGAAAGAAGGAAGTAAACGACAGACAAAGAAGGAAGGAAAACAGATGGAAGATGGATGAATGAAAGGAAGGAAGGGCAGAAGGAGAGACGGGAGAAAAAGGGAGGAAGGGAAGAAGGAAAAGACACAGACCACAAAGGAAGGAAAACAGATGGAAGACGGATGAATGAAAAGGAAGGAAGGAAGACGAGAAGGACGAGAAGAGGAAGAAGGAGAGACAGTATAAAAAGGAAGGAAGATTGGAGGGGGAAGGATGGATAAGAGAGAAAGAAGAGGGAGGGAGGGAAGGAAAGAAGGAGGGGCAGAACGGGAAGGAGAGAAGGTAGGAGACAGAGAGGGAGGCAGGAAAGAAGGAGGGAAGGACAGAATGGGAAGAAAGAGAGAAGGTAAGAAAGAAGGGAGGGAGGATAGAAGGAAGGAAGGAGACGGCAAGAGGAAGCAAGGAATTAATTAAAAAAATGCTCCCTGCTGCACGACCATATTTTAATTTTGGCCCCAGCCATCATCCCAAAGTGTGGTGTCACTACCCAACATCTGGCTTATGAGAAGCCACAACCTATCTTGGATCACTAGCAGCACAGCTGTGCGTCGATAGCGGTGAAAATTAAAAATAGGAATGGGGTAGCACCTTCTCCCCCCCCCCCTGCGACTAATACATTTTCTTAAAAAGCGCTTGGCAGAGCGTGGAGGGTTTCCCAGGATTTGCAAAAAGGGGGGGGGAGAGGGAGGAAGAGAAGAAGGAGAAAGGGAAGGCGGAGAAGAGAAGGCCGCCTTTAATAGGATTAAGAAAGCTGCAGGGGGGGGAAAGCCCCTTTAATCTCTAACCTAGGGTTAATCTGGATTAAGTCGACCCCCAACTCCTCTTTGCTGATTCAGATGGGGGGGGGCGATGCTCATTTTTGCGGATCCAGCAACAGGCATCTTCTCTACAGCCCCCTTCCTCCCCCCAAATAAATTGGGGAGGGGGAGGATGTTCCCTGCGGGTTCGAAGGACAAGTCCTTGAACCTCTTGAGTTAAATCTCTAATCCCTCTTGAAACAGGGGGAGGAAAAGTGGAGGAAGGGGGGAGGCGTTTCACCAGCGGAGATCTCCCGAGATCCGATTACGGGGGTCTTCTTGTGCGGGGGGACTCCTGATAACCCTGGTTTTAGGAATGTTGGTCTCTTGAGCACCCTGCGGTGGGCTAGTTTCTCTCTTGTGCAAGCCGCCATTGGTGGGCTCTCCTGAGCAAGCTGCCACCCTACAACAAACCAACATGGGCTGTTCTCTCTTGTGCAAGCTGCTATTGGTGGATTCTTCCGTGCAAGCTACCATCCTACAACAAACTAACATCGGCTGCTCTCTCTTGTGCAAGCTGCTATTGGTGAATTCTTCTGCACAAGCTACCATCCTACAACAAACCAACATCGGCTGCCCTCTCTTGTGCAAGCTGCTATTGGTGAATTATTTCTGCACAAGCTGCCATCCGACAACAAACCAACATCGGCTGCCTTCTCTTGTGCAAGCTGCTATTGGTGAATTATTTCTGCACAAGCTGCCATCCGACAACAAACCAACATCATCTGCCCTCTCTTGTGCAAGCTGCTATTGGTGAATTATTTCTGCACAAGCTGCCATCCGACAACAAACCAACATCGCCTGGCCTCTCCTGTTCAAGCTGCCATGGCACAAACCACCATCAAATGAAGCCTCCTGTGCAAGCCACTTTCGTGTAAGCCACCATCACCCACCTCTCCTCGTGCAAGCCACCATTAACTGGCCTCGTGCATGAAAAGCTGCCGTTGGTGAACTCTCCCGCACAAGCTTCCATCCCGCAAACATTTATCGCACGGAACGCTGTTCCCTTCCCGCCAAAGATGGTTCCTATTTTCCTACTTGCATATTCTTGCGTGCTTTCGAACTGCTAGGTTGGCAGAAGCTGGGACAATGAACGGGAGCTCACTCCGTTTACGCGGCGCTAGGGATTCGAACCGCCCAACTGCAGACCTTTCTGATCGACAAGCTCAGCGTCTTAGCCCCTGAGCCCCTGCGTCCCTTGATTAATTTAGGTTTGTTTTATTGAAATATTTCTGTCCCCAGCCCCCCACTTCCCCTGGGTTACCAGAGACGCATGCCCACAATCCATTCAAAACTACCGGCAGTCGATCCTTGCGCTGGAGAGGGGTTGTCTGAATGGTACAAGATGAAAGGAAAATGGAGAAAGAGGGCAGAGGAAAAGAAAAGTTTCAAAAGCACCGGAGATCAACCCTTTTTGAGGGCAAAGGACGGAGCCTAAAAGCAACCGACAAGAATGGAAACTGAAACTGCAATCGACAAGAATGGAAACTGAAACTTTCGGCCCAAGACAGAGCTGAAGGAAAACAGAAACTTGGCTTCGAAATTGTTTTTCTTTCTTTCCCTCCCTATTCCTGATCATTTTTGGCTAAGTAGCCAGGATAATCCACGGTTTCTCCAAAGCGGATTAAAAACAACAACAACAACATGTGCTGGTTGGGGATCATGGGAGCTGTAATCCAAGCCAGGCCGAGGACATCCGGCCTGGCTCGCCTGAAGGGGAAGGGGAAGGAGAAAGGGAAAGGAAGGAGAGAAAGAAGGGAAGGGAAGTAAATTGATGAAGAAGGGAAGGGAAGGGATGAAAGGGAGGAATGAGATGGAAGGAAAGAAAAAGAAACAAAAGGAATAAAGGAAAGGAAAAGAAAAGGAGGGAAGAAGGGAAGGGAAGAAAGTAAACAGATGAAGAAGGGAAGGGATGGAAGGGAGGAAGAAGATGGAAGGAAAGGAAAAAGGATGAAAGGAAAAGGAAAAAATGAAAAAATGGAGAGAAGAGGGGAAGGGAAGGAAGTAAATGGATGAAGGGAAGGGATGGAAGGGAGGAAGAAGATGGAAGGAAAGGAAAAAGGATGAAAGGAAAATGAAAAAATGAAAAAATGGAGAGAAGAGGGGAAGGGAAGGAAGTAAATGGATGAAGGGAAGGGATGGAAGGAAGGAAGGAGATGGAAGGAAAGAAAAAAGGAGGAAAGGAAAAGAAGGAAAAGGAATAAAGGAAAGAAAAGGAAAAAGGGAAAGAAAAGGAGGGAAGAAGGGAAGGGAAGAAAATAAATAGATGAAGAAGGAAAGGGATGGAAGGGAGGAAGAAGATGGAAGGAAAGGAAAGAAGGAAAAGGAAAAAGGAAAAAATGGAGAGAAGAGGGGAAGGGAAGGAAGTAAATGGATGAAGAAGGGAAGGGATGGAAGGGAGGAAGAAGATGGAAAGGAAAAAGGGAGAACGAAAGGAAAAGAAAGAAAAGGGGAAAGGAAATGGAGAGAAGAGGGGAAGGGAAGGAAGTAAACAGATGAAGAAGGGAAGGGAAGAAAAGAGGATGAAAAGAAAGGGAGGGGAGAAGAAAAGGAAGCAAACGGATGAAGGGAAGGGATGGAGGAAGGAAGAAAAGAGGACAAAAGGGAAAGAAAGAAAAGGAAAGAGAAGGAGAGAGAAAGAAAGGGAGCAGAGAGAAGCGCAGAAGTGAAGTGAAACGAAGGGAAGGAGGACAGGAGAGGAGAGGAAGAGAAAAGAAAGGAAAAAGATGGAAGAAAGAAAAAAGGAAACGGAAATTGTGTAAGAAAGAAGAGAGTGAGAGAAGGAAGGGAAAGACGGAACGAAAAGCTTGTCGGCAGCCTCATCAGGAGGGGAAGCCAGACCTGTTGAACTTCTACCCTCTAAGGCTCATCCTTCAGACCCTCCTTCTCATCTCGCTCTCCAATCTTTGGGGCATCCCAGATGTGTCTTCGTGTAAGCAGGGCACCAAGTCAGCTGAAGCCAAGGGGCCTCTGTGGGCACCAGGTTGCCCGCAGCATCTCCGGCTAAGGCATTACGGTCGGAGACCCAACAGGTAAAGCTGCTGTTCGCCCACCTGGGGGGATGCTGCGGGTCCCGGAAGAGAAGGGGGAAGGGAAGACCCTGGATCCAACCCACCCCCCTTTTTTTCTCTCTCCCTCCCTTCCCCGCTGGTGCTGGCGAGAGGAAGGGGGCATAGCAGGGCAGAAAAGGACAGGGTGGCAGCGTGCCAACAAGCCAGGATACAGAAAAGAGAAAACAACCTTTTGCAAACAAGGATTCCCCGAAGGGAAAACGCGGCGTGATCAGGTTGCCGGCTGGTGCATTGGGGTTAACCGGCAAGCTTCAGACAATTCTTGAAGCCAGGACCAGAATCCTGGTTCAAACAGACCCGGGATGGCTTCAAATCCCTCTGGAGAAACGGCCCCTTAAAACCTGGTTCATTCTTTCTGTGGCTTCTCGGCAAGTCTGGGGTTGGCCAAAGGCCAGCAGGTCCTCGACTTTACGACAGTTCGTTTAGTGACCGTCGGAAGCCGCAACGGCGCTGGGAGGGGGGGGAAAGGAGGAATTTAAGAGGGCCGCGTTTCACTCCTAACGACCGGGGCAGCCTCCAAAATTGGGACACTTGGCCCATTGACTCGTAGTTAGGACGGATTTGCAGTGTCCCCGCTGTGTGTTTGTGTGTGTGTGTGTGTGAAGTGACCCTCTTTTGGCGAGCCAAGTCAATGGGGGAAGCCGCGATTCGCTTAACAACCGTGTGACTACATAACGGCAGAAATCCTCTGAAGTCGTCAAACGGGGGGGCCAAAACGGACTGAAAAGATCTCGCTTTGCGACGGAAAAGTGGAGCGGTCGTATGTCCGGGATGAGGGGGAATGGTGCAGGTGGAGGGAGGGGGCAGGAAGAAAGGTTAGAGGGTCAAGTGAAGAAGGATGCGTCTTCCTGGCCCGATGAATGCTGAGATGTGCGGGAATTGAGTCTGGGGGAGCAAGGGGGAGGCAAGTGGGCGGGGCTTCATGAAGCAAGGGGTGGAGCTAGGCTGTGGGAGGGGCTGTTCCATCTTTTAGAACAGTGTTTCTCAACCTTGGCAACTTGAAGATGTCCGGACTTCAACTCCCAGAATTCCGCAGCCAGCTTTCGCGAAAGCTGGCTGGGGAATTCTGGGAGTTGAAGTCCCGGACATCTTCAAGTTGCCAAGGTTGAGAAACACTGTTTTAGGAGCATCTGTGGGGTGGAAAATGGCTCCAAAATAGGTGGGGGGGGAGAAAGAGAGTGATTTGGGACGTGTAAATTGGAGGATACAGCCAAAGCAGCTTAAAGTCTTCGCCTCCAAAATTCTCCATCCATCTCCAAGATATATTTAATGCCGGAGCCGGGAAATATTGCCTGGTTTCAAGAAACCTGCAGCAGAATCCGGCAAATCTGATTTATAAACCAATTTCAGATATTGGATTGAAGGCGGGAGTGTGGCTGAAAGACGCTGCTTTCTTAAACGGGGGTCCTACCCAGTCACACCATTCCCCAGAGAGAGAGAGAGACAGAGAGAGGGAGGGAGGGGAAGAGGGATAGAGAGAGAGAGAAGAGAAAGAGAGAGGGAGGAGACAGACAATGAGAGACAGAGAGAAACAGAGAAAGAAAAAGAGAGAGAGAGAGAGGTGGAGAGAAAGAGAGAGACAGGGAAAGAAAGAAAGACAGAGAAAGGCAGAGAGAAAAAAGAAACGGAGAGAAAGAGAGAGGGAAGAGACAGAATCAGAGACAGAGAAAGTGACAGAAACAGAGAAAGAGAAAGAGAGAGAGGTGGAGAGAAAGAGAGAGACAGGGAAGGAAAGCCAGAGAAAGGCAGAGAGAAAAAAGAAAGAGAGAAAGACAAAGAGAAGAGAAAGAGAGAGGGAGGAGACAGAGAATGAGAGACAGAGAAAGTGACAGAGAGAAGCAGAGAAAGAGAAAGAAAGAGAGGTGGAGGGAAAGAGAGAGACAGGGAAAGAAAGAAAGACAGAGAAAGGCAGAGAGAAAAAAGAAACAGAGAGAGAAAGACAAAGAGAAAAGAAAGAGAGAGGGAGAGAGAAAGAAGGACAGAGATAGTAAGGGAGAGAAAGAGAGGGGGACAGAGAGAAAAAGACAGAGAAAAAAGAAAGAATCAGAGATAGAAACAGAGAAAGAGAGAGGGGGAGAGAAAGGAGAGAGAGACAGAGAAAGAAAGAAGGAAAGACAGAGAAAGGCAGAGAAAAATAGAAAGAAACAGAGAAAAAGACAAAGATGGAGCGAAGGAGAAACAGAGAAAGAAAAAGAGAAAGAGGGGGAGGGAGAGAGAAAGACAGACACAGAGAGAGGGAGGCAAGGAGAGGGAGACAGCGAAAGAGAGAGAAAAACAGAAAAAAGAAAAAGAGAGAGATATACACAGAGGGGGGGGGAAGAGAGAAACAGAAAGAGAAACAGAAAAAGAAAACAAGAAAAAGAGAGCGAAGGACAGCGAAATAAAGGGGGAGAGAGAAAGAGTAAGTAAGAAAAAGAGAAAATAGACACAGAGAAAGAGAGAAAAAGACAGTGAAAAAAGAGAGAAACAGGAAGAAAAAAATGAGAAACAGAAACAGAAAGAGGGAGGACAGAGAAGAAGGAAGGGAGAGAGAGAAAGAGGAAGTAAGAAAAAAAGAGAGAGAGAGAGATAGATAGAGAAAGAGAGAGAGGGAGGGAGGGAGGGATGGAGGAAGGACATTATTTGGTGAGGTTAATAAGATTTTGCTTAATTTTAAAGACAATTGAGATAATAAGAAAAAGACCCTCTCCACCAGGGAGGGGTGTGTGTGTGTGATACACACACGTACACACCTTCTCCGCGGAATCTCAATTTGGGGAGGGGGTCCTTTGTTCTCCAAAGAGCAGCCCAAATACCCCTCTCTATCTGGACCGGATTTTAGAAGCGCAGGGATGCTTTTCCACCTCTCCAGATTCCCTTTCCATGCAGGCAGATATTTCTACACACACAGACACACACACAATAAGTGTGTGCCTGTGTGAGCTTTAATTCGCCATCTGCATGTGCCGGTCCCCCCTCCCCAATAAACCTCAGCGTCGTCGCAATCCCACCCCTCTCATAATAGCGAAAAGAAAGAACGAAAATCACGAAAATTCAAAATTGCCTTTTTCGATTTCTCCGGGCCTTTATTTTTTTATCGAAAGCGAGGGCCTGTCTTTTATTTTGATTTTATTTTACATGATGGCTCTCTTCTTCTCCTTTTTCTTCTTCTCATTCTTCTTCTTCTCCTTCTTCTTTTCTCCTTCTCCTCCTCCTCCTTGCTAAGAAGTGTCTTCTTCTCCTTCTCCTTCTTTTTCTTCTTCTTCTTCTCTCCTTCTCCTCCTTCTCCTTGCTAAAAAGTTTCTTCTTCTTCTCCTTCTTCTCCTCCTCCTCCTTGCTAAGAAGTGTCTTCTTCTTCTCCTCCTCCTCCTCCTCCTTCTCCTCCTCCTCCTTTCTTCTCCTTCTCCTTCTCTCTCCTTTCTTTCTTTCTCCTTTCTCCTCCTCTCTCTCTTCTTCTTCTCCTCCTCCTTTCCCCTCCTCCTTTCTTCTCCTCTTTCTCCTCCTCCTCCTCCTTTCTTCTTCTCTTTCACTTTCTCCTTCTTTCTCTTTCTTTCTCCTTTCCCCTCCTCTCTTCTTCTTCTCCTCCTCCTCCCTCCTCCTCCTACCACCTCCTCCTTTCTTCTCCTCTTTCTCCTTCTCCTTTCTTCTTCTCCTCCTCCTCCTTCTCCTCCTTGCTAAGAAGTGTCTTCTTCTCCTTCTCCTCCTCCTCCTCCTCCTTGCTAAGAAGTGTATCCTTCTCCTTCTCCTTCTTCTCTTCTTCTCCTCCTTGCTAAGAAGTGTCCTCTTCTTCTTCTTCTTCTTCTTCTTCTTCTTCTTCTTCTTCTTCTTCTTCCTCCTCCTCCTCTTCTCTCCTCCTCCTCCTCCTCGTTAAGAAGTGTCTTCTTCTTCTTGTAACTCAGAAGTGTCTCCTTCTCCTTCTTCCTCTCCCCCACTCCCCAGGTTTGCAAATGTCCTTGAAATTGGTTTTCGGAGAGGAAAGAAAAGAGGAGGAGGAGGAGAAGGAGGAGGGAATAAACATAAAATAAAATAGAAAACCTTTTCGTTCAATGTTTTCCTAACGGCTTTCCGGCCCAACGCGGGGAGCAGAATCGACGCTGATGTCAAAAGCGAGATGGGTGGTATGTTGTTTCCAACTTGCAGAAAAAGCAGATTTTGGGGGGAGAAATAAGAGAGGTGGTGGGGGGGAGAAAAAGACCCCTTCCGTTTTTTTTTGGATAATAGCTTGTCATGTCAGGAAAGAAAACAACTCCCCCCCCCAACTTTCTGATCACGTGCTTCTTATGAATGTCAGGAATCTCACTCATCGGTTGAATCACCGGGGAAATAACAGCCTGTCCTAAGGAAGGGTGTGTTGAAACACGAAAGGAAGAAAGAAAATGGAAATAATTTGGCCATGGGACAGCTTTCTTCCCAGGCAGGACGACGGGATTGCCCCCCCACCCAAAAAGGGCCGCTCTCTGTCCACGCTTGGGGGATTGGGTCGCCCAGTTCGAGGCGCACGCCCTCTTGCTCGGAGAACGCGCGATATATATATTTTGCAAAACCGGTTGGGCGAGGATGGCAAGGCGTTCAGGCGTGACGACCCCATGGGCCGCCACTTCCTGGAGAGGTGGCATCTTACGTTTTGGCTCAGCTGACGTTCTAAGTATCACCCTGGCTTGAAATAAAAACTTTTTTTTAAACTTCTTCCTCAAGCTTAATATCCCTTCGGCGGCGTTGAAACAAAGCTGTTTCTTCATAAAAACGAGCCCTAAATGGTAAAGCTTCCCCTCGCGCACACGTGCTCATCGTTCCCGACTCTAGGGGGCGCCGCTCATCTCCGTTTCAAAGCCGAAGAGCCAGCGCTGTCCGAAGACGTCTCCGTGGTCATGTGGCCGGCACGACTCAACTCGAAGCACGGAACGCTGTTCCCTTCCCACCAAAGGTGGTTCCTATTTTTCTACTCGCGTTTTTTAACGTGCTTTCGAACTGCTAGGTTGGCAGAAGCTGGGACGAGTCGCGGGAGCTCACTCCGTGACGCGGCGCTGGGGATTCGAACCGCCGAATGGCCGACCTTTCTGATCGGCAAGCTCAGCCACGGAGCCACCGCGTCCCATTTAAGACACTTGTCTTACCGCCACACATTTAATTGACTGTCCGAAGCTACGACAAAAAAAGGGCGAAATATGGCAGGTCCTCACTTTACGACCGTCGTAGCATCACATGATGAGAATTCGGGCATTTGGCCACTAATACCTATTTAGGACTATTGTAGCATTCGGGGGTCAGATGACGGACTTCCCGTTGGCTGTCCAACACGCCCCACTTGATTTGGAGAAAAGTTTAAACGCCCGTGTGATTCGCTTAACGACTGCCACGATCTGCTTAACAACCGTGGGGGTGGAAAAAGAACGGGGTGCAGCTCGTTGAGAGCCAGCCTTGCTTGGCCATAGATTCCCACCTCCATTATGGTCGTTAAGTCGAGGAAGGAAAGTTTAAAAGGGAAAGGACGAGAGGGTTGATCTCTTGAGGAGATCCCTAACCCCCCACTCCGGGCTGCCGAAGAAGATCCTAAGATCCCTTCCTTACTTCCTAACATGGATCTGGGCAGCTCCAGGATTCATCAACACACAAGTCACATCTGCCATTGGCCGGAATAAGACACCAAGCTTCACACGTTGCAAGCACAAGGACCAAGATTATTAAAATCAGGAAGGTTGGAGGGTCTCTGAGAATTTGGGGGGTACCACGGGCACGACCAAGACATTGCCCCTTCCCCTGCAAATTTAGGGGAGCGGGTTCAAAGCTGGAGAAGTCCCAGGGATGCAGGGAAAACGCGATTCGGGAAGAAACGGACCGCACACTCGAAAAAGAGATTTGATTTACGGTACCGGCACGGGAATCTGGTTCGCGTGGCGGATCTAATACGGGGAAAAGATTCCAGGGCGGTGGAAAAGAAAGGAAAGATCCACCGGGCTCCCCCCAAAAATGGACTTTACTACCTGCGTCCCACGTGGGAGAAACGTGGCGGGTGGAAGGCGTGAAACCGGGACCGGCCCAGTCTACTGGGGCAGAGACACACGGGTGTGGTGCCGCATGAAGCATGAAGGATATCGGGGCACGAATCGGAGAGCTGGGTTCAAGAAAGCTGCTCCAGGCCCCTAGGAAGAAGAGGAGGGGACCGCCCCCCCAAAAGATGGAGGCTCGCGAACGGGCCGAGCCCTGGGAAAGATCCGCAGCCCAACGGCGGCGTGGAGAACAAAGAGGAAGGGCTGTTTGCACAACCGTAAATCGGCCGTAAATCACCGGCCCAAAGCGAAGGGATGGGGCAGAAGAAAGAAGAGATGTGGGAGAAAAGGAAGAATTTTTCTTTTTTCCGCGCGGAGACAAAATATATATATATATATTCTGCCGCCCTAAAGATTTGCGTCTTCCGTACACGCCGCCGTTCGGGGCGACGTTCCGCATCCTGCGGCAGGAAGAAGACAGGGAGGTCGGAACGATTTATAGTTTATAGACCCCCATCACCCGTTTCAGGATCTGGCCCAGAAAGACCCACTCCACCCCTAAACCCGTTGAGGCCGCCGGGCTGCAGTGAAGCCAGCGTCTTTGCCGCACTGCTCCACCATAAATATCCACGACGCGCCGGCAAGCCAGCTCTGCGGCAGCCGCAACTGTGTTTCCTTCCCTGCGCGCGTCAGCCGGCCGGGAAGGACCGCCGCCATCGGGGTGTCGTCGCTGGGACGGTGGGAGCCCCGGCGAGGATAGTGGGGGGATCCCCACGGACGAGGAACAGGCCCGAGAGGAGATAGGCGGTGCCGCGGCTGCGGCGAGATGCCGGGGTGCTTTGCGGGGTGCTTTGCGGGGTGTCCCCCCTCCCCAAATGACGGTGGGCCCTCAACAGGGACGGAGGCAGTCCAGGAAGAGAACTTCACCTGAACATCTCCTTAGCAACGGGCCTCGGCAGGTTCGGCTGGCGAGGCGGATGAAAAGAGAAGGAGGGGGAGGGAAAAATATGGCCCCCGCCTCGCGCTCTCTCCGCCATTGTTCGGTGCCCGCCAAAGCTCCAATTCACAGGCGCAATTTATGGGCACCAGGCTTCCGCCTGAGGGGACATTCTCAAAAGCAACGGTGTTCCCCCAGACTTTCACAGGGACCGGAGGGAACACGGACTCGAGGGTGTGGGAGCCGGGGGGCGCGAGGACAGAGGGACGGGGCAGGAGAGAGAGAGAGAGAGAGAGAGACGCACAGCAGGCCGGGCTCATGGGTGGGTGGGTAGAAACGGCACGGAGGGACTCCCAAGGGTGCCCGCTTCGATGAGCCTCCCTGTCTCCCACGCCCGAGATGGGAAGGAGTCGGGAGACCCCGTGGCAGTTGTCTTGGGGTGGGCACCGCCAAGAGGGGTGCCCAGGGGGCCAGTGCCCACCTCTGCGCGGCTGGAGAAGAGAGGGCAGGCTCTGAACGGTGCCACCTCCCTCCTTCCACCTGGCATGTGGTTTTTTTCCTTCTTCTGCATGGAGCCGTTAAGAGATAACATGCAGCCCCCCCCCCCCATCCGCCTGTTCTCACCGGCCCTCCTCCTCCCCCGATCCGGTTCCCTGCGGCTTCCCTTGGCAGCCATGACAATCCCGAAATTATGGCTTCACCCGTTGATTCATTATCCGTCTGTAGAGCAGAGAGAAAGATCGGCCGAGGAAGGAAGGAAGGAAGGAAGGAAGGAAGGAAGGAAGGAAGGAAGGAAGGAAGGAAGGAAGGAAGGAAGGAAGGAAGGAAGGAAGGAAGGAAGGAAGGAAAAATTCTAGCCGGTAAAGAGCACAAGGTGATAATTTGGTACCATTGGGGGCGCGATAGGAATGCAGACGGCCAGGTTTTGAGATGGATGGGTGTGCTGGACTACAACTCCCAGAGTTCCCAGCCAAAGGGAGGGGAAAGGCAGTCCCACAGTGGGGGAAGGAGGGAGGGGGAATTAAATGGGAATTAAGTCTGCAGCCTTGGCGGGGGGGGGGGGGGGGGAGAGAAGCAAAGTGGCTTCCCAGAGCAGTGGTTTGTCCAAGGAAGAAGGGAGGGAGGGAGGAAAGAGAGAGAGAAGGAAGGAAAGGAGGAGGGGAGGAAGAAAGGAAGGAAGGCAACAGGGAGGGAGATAGGAGAGGGAAGAAGGAATGATGGAAAAGTGTGAGAAAGAGACAAGGGAGGGAGGGGAGAATAAAGGAAAGGAAGGAGAGAATGGGAGGAAGGGGGAAAGGTGAGACAAAGGGAAGGAGGAAGGAAGGAAAAGCGTGAAAGAAGGGAGGGAGGGAAAGAAGGGTGAAAGGCGAGGAAAAATGAGGAAGAAAGGGAGGGAAGGAGAAAGGGAAGGAGAGAATGGGAGGAAGGAGGACAGGTGAGAAGAAGGGAAGGAAGGAAAGGGACAGGGGAGGAAGGAAAAGTGTGTGAAAGGAGGGAGGGGAGGAAGAACACGGGAGGAAGGACGAAAGGTGAGAAAAAATGAGGAAGAAAGTGTGTGAAACAGTGAGGGAGGGGGAGGGAGGAAGGAAGGAAGGAGAGAACGGGAAGGAAGGAGGGAGGAGGAAAAGAGGGAACAAGCAAGGGAGGAGGAGGGAGAGAGGGAGGAGAGTGAGAAGAAGAAGAGGGAGGGAGAGGAAGGAGGGAAGGAAAAGTGTGAGAAAGACAGCAGGGAGGGAAGGAAGGAAGAAAGGGAGGAGAGAAGAAGGAAGGAAAGTATTAAAGGGAGGGAGAGAATAAGGAAGTGTCTTATCCTGCCCCCCTCCTTCAAAGGAGGGGGGGGCTCAGCCTCCCAGCCAGCCTAAAAACAGGACTTCCCCCCTCTGCTTATACCACCCTACGAAAAACGAAGCCCCCTCCCCTTCCTATGCAGGGACCCCCTCCTCTCTCTTGGCTGCCCAGTCCCGGACCCCTAATCAGACCCCCCCCCACAGAAAAAGCAGGGAGTTGGAAGAATGGGGAGGGGGCTCCTCTGCCTGTGTGGAAGTTAAACTCCCCCCTCCCTCTTTGAAAGACCAGCCGAAGATGGGAGGCGGATCTCGCTTGGCATGGCACAGCTTTTGCCAAAGGGGGGGGGGGCTGGAAGCCGGGCAGAGAAACCTGCAAAGCCCAGGGTTTTTTTTGGGGGGGGGGCAATTCCAGACCCTTGAGGAAAAAAATCACCTCCCAAATTGCACCACCCACACAACCACTTTTCTCTCTCCCCAAAGCCAGGCTGGTAAAATACTCAACCTCGATGCCCGATTTTCTGCCCTTCCTCCTCTTCCCCCCCCTTAGGGGATGCCCAGCGTTGCCTGGGCACGTGCCACGGTGTGCCCTGGAGGGGTGGCAGCGAGGCCAGGAGCGCCCAGTTCTTCCCCCTTTCCCCGCCCCCCCCCCGGTGGGTGCCAGGCGGCTGTGTACGCCCAAGGTCGGCTTCCAGCCTGCTACCCACCCACCGGGGAAAGAGGGAAGGAAAGAAAGGAGGAAGGGAAGGAGAGAGAGAGGGGGGGGGGAGAAATAGGTCATGACACGCGCGCTCTCCGGCGCACAAAGCCGCCCGGAGACCCCGCCCGTCGCGCCCACCGCCCCCCCCCCGGGTAAGAGGGGGTCCCCCCGTGCCAGCGTTTGGAAGGGCATCGTTTGGGTAGGGGGGAAGGAAAGGGGGGGGACGCGGCTCCAAACTATTCAGAGCGAAGGGCGCGCGTTCACACCAGCCGCTTCGCTCCCCCCCCCTCCGCGACCCTCGAAACCACCGGCCGCCGGAGATGGGGGGGGTCTTCCCCGTTTTTATTTTTTAACCGGGTCCGCGCGGGGCGAGAGAAGCGGCGGCCGGAGGAAGGGAGGTTGGAGAGGGGGAAGGAGGAAGGAAGGCAAGAGGGAAGGAAGAGGGGAAAAAAGGAAAAGGGGGAAGGAAGGAACTAGGGAAGGAAGGTTATAGGGGGAGGGAAAGAAGGAAGGAAGGAAAGAGGGAAGGAAGGAAAAAAAAGAAAAGAGAGCTTGGGAGAGGGAGGGAAGGAAGGAAGGTTATAGGGGGGAGGGAAGGATGAAAGGAACGAGGGAAGAGAAAAAAGACAGATTGAAAGGGGGAGGGAAGGAAGAGTGAAGGAAGGATGGATTTTGCCCCCCCCTCTCATCCCCGCCGCCCCCGTCCAGCTGCAAACCCCCCCTCCCCTCCCCGCGATCCTCCGTTCTGTTTGAGGCCACCATGTCTTGACTTTGGCGGGGATGTGCGGATGGGAGGGAGGGGGGGGCAGATCGAGCAAGGGAGGGCGGGGAAGGGAAGGGGCGGGGGTCCCCGTCCAGACAGCCGCCAGACGGGGGAGGACTGTCAAGAGCTCGAGCGAGGCGGGCGAGGAGGAATCTCTAGAGGGGGACGGGGGGGGGGAGGAGGAGAGGAGAGGGGGGGGGGAAGCCTCTCTGCAGCGCACGAGCCCGGGTCCCGAGATGCAGGCCCCCCTTCCCAGACCCCCCCAAAAAAACCCTCCTTCCAGAGGCACACACCCCAAGACCCCTTCCCAGAGCCCAAGCCCCCTTCCAGATCTCCAAGCCCTCTTCCTAGACACCCCCAAACCTCCTTCCCAGGCCGCCCAGACCCCTCCTAGCCCCCTTCCCAGCCCCCCCAAAACCCCTTCCCAGACGCATACACCCCAAGCCCCCTTCCCAGAGCCCAAGACCCCTCCAAACCCCCAAGACCCCTTCCCAGCGCCCCCAAGACCCCTTCTAGAGCCCCAAGCCTCCTGCCTAGACTCCTCCAAGCCCCCTTCCCAGCCCCCCCAAACCCCTCCCCAGACGCACAAACCCCAAGACCCCTTCCCAGAGCCCAAGACCCCTCCAAACCCCCAAGACCCCTTCCCAGCGCCCCCAAGACCCCTTCTAGAGCCCCAAGCCTCCTGCCTAGACTCCTCCAAGCCCCCTTCCCAGCCCCCCCAAATCCCTCCCCAGACGCACACATCCCAAGCCCCCTTCCCAGAGCCCAAGACCCCTCCAAACCCCCAAGACCCCTTCCCAGCGCCCCCAAGACCCCTTCTAGAGCCCCAAGCCTCCTGCCTAGACTCCTCCAAGCCCCCTTCCCAGCCCCCCCAAACCCCTCCCCAGACGCACACATCCCAAGACCCCTTCCAGACCCCCAAGACCCCTCCCCAAACCCTTCCAAGCCCCCTTGCTAGATTCCTCCAAGCCCCCTCCCCAAGCCCCCTTCTTTTTTCAAAGCCCCCCCTTTTGCCTTCCTCCCCCTCCTCCCCCCCAGCCCTCCCCCTCTTCCCAGCCCCTTCCCCAACGTCGAAGGGAGGGGGGGTGGTCTTTTACTCACTGCGGGTTGGAACTGTTCCAATGCACCGCGTGCCGGTTGCCGGAACTGCCGCGGCACAGCAGAAGGACCAGCAGCTGCAGGAGGAGCAGCAGCGGCGGGGGAGACGAGGACGAGGAAGAGGAGGAGGAGGAGGAAGAAGAGGAAGGCGGCGGGCAGAGGCGAGGCAGCCAGAGCCGGGCCATCCCGCCGGGCTGCGTGCCCGGCGTCCAGCCACCGCGCCGTAGAGAATCCCGTGCCCCGGTGCGCAAAAAAACGGAGATGGCACAGCGAACCGCCCGACGAGGACACCGAGCTCTGCTCTGCCGCCGCTGGCTCCGCTGCTTTCCCCAGCGCCGCCCCGGCTCCTCCTCGCGCGCCCCCGTGGCCCGGGACCGCCCCCCTCGCGATGCCCAGGCGCGCCCCCGCCTGTTCCCACGGGCTCCCCACGCTGCGCTTGCCTGCCTGCCTGCCAGCCTCTCTGCGCGCTCTTCTTCCTCCGGCTCAGCCAGCCAAGGAGGGGGAGGGGGAGGAGACTAGAGCTAGGTGGGAGGGGCCTGTCTGGGCCTAGGGGCCACGCCCCCTTGGGGTGGGGGTGGGACACCCTCCTCTAGCCCCTTCCCCACCAAGCACGGGGGTTGGGAATTGGGATAGAAAAGGGCAAAGGATAAGATAGGCTAAACCTTTCCAGATGTTTTATGCCGGGCATGGCTGGCTAAACTGTTACCTGCGCAAAGCGGTTGTGCGTGAACCCCCGAAATGCTAGGCGTGCGCGGCCTCACCCACTACACATGCACATATGGCCCAGTGGCGGCTTCCAACGGGTTCGGATCAGTTCAGCCGAACCGGTTGTGGTTTGGCTGCCTGGGAATGACAGCTGAAAGCACAGGCTGGCCATGCCCCAGAATTATTTGCATGCACAGAATAAGTTTTTATTGCACTGCGCAACGTGAGTGAACTGGCAGTAGTGTGCCCCCCCCCACACACAGACGCCCCCCACTCCCTATGTATGTGCATATGCGCCTGGCTGGAACCCACCCCCTGTGCATATACGCCCCTCCCGCATGTGCCCCGGGCCCCGCCCCACACACTTCCCCCACTTCCGCCACAGTTATTACTCTCTTGAAATCCTCTTCGCTTCATTCTCACCGCCACCGTCGGAAGTTAGCACTCCTGCCCGCCCTCTCCTAAAAAACACTCCCGTTCCCGTTTCTGGGAATAATCCAGAGGAAGGGCATGATTTGAGCATGGACAGAGTGCCCCGCTATTCCTGGGACTATTTAAAAAAAATAAAATACGGAGAGGGAGGAAGAGCAGAGCACGCTAACTTCCACGCCATGTTGCCTGAAAGGCGAAGGTGCCTCTGAGAACGTACAGATGCCCTGCCTTCCCACGGCAGGCCGCCAAGCCCAGTATAAAAGCGGGGTGCAAGACGAGGGATGTGGGGCCCTCCCCCATCCATGGATGACAGGCGACAGGCCACCCAGCCTCTCTGTATTGCACCCAGAAGCGCTGAGCTAGGAAACCGGGCGACAGACGCCGGCGCTGTGCCCATCCAGTTGGGGAGGCTCGCACCACCGGGCGGGGGCCAGCCGTGCCCGGACACGCCGAGCATCGGCGGCCAGATATGGACGTGGCGCGCCAGGAATGCAGCCGAAAGCCTCAGGCCTAGGTGGGGGCCAGCATCTCCTGTGCTGGAGAAGCTGGCCTCAGTCCGGGGCGCGTGGGACAGCCGGCCTCCACTATTCCCCCCCTTGCGGGGACTTCGAATGTGTTTGCACGAACGCCGCGCGAGCGTTTCTCCGCTTTTCTTTTTGCGTTTTAATTTTGCGCGAGTTTTTAGTTTCTTTCCAAACGCAGAAGAGAAAAAACTACAGTCCCATTTATATGTATTTTTTTTAATGTGTTTATGGCTATATTTTGTTTTTCCCCCAGTTTATTTGTGTCATTTTTTTCATGTGTTTTTCATATTTGTTGCCTGGTATTTATTGACTTCCTTCCTCTATCTCTTTCTTTTCATTCCTTCCTTCTCTGTTTTCCTTCCTTGCTATCTTTTTTTCCCTTCCTTCCTCCTTCCTTCCCTCCATCCAGCTCTCTTTTCCTTGTCTATTTCTTTCTCTGTTTTCCTTCCCTCACTCCTTCATCCTTCCTTCTTTGCCTGTCTTTTCCTTCCTTCCTCTATCTCTTTTTTCCTTTCTTCCTTCTCTTTTTTCCTTCCTTGCTATCTTTCTTTTCCTTCCTACCATCCATCCATCCATCTTTTTCTTGTCTATTTCTTTCTCTTTTCCTTCCTTCCTGTATCTCTTTCTTTTCATTCCTTCCTTCCCTGTTTTCCTTCATTGCTATCTTTTTCTTTCCTTCCTTTCTTCCTCTTTCCTTCCATCCATCCAACTCTCTTTTCCTTGTCTATTTCTTTCTCTGTTTTCCTTCCCTCCCTCCTTCATCTCTTTCTTTTCATTCCTTCCTTCTCTGTTTTCCTTCCTTGCTATCTTTCTTTTCCTTCCTCCTTCCTTCCATCCATCCAGCTCTCTTTTCCTTGTCTAATTCTTTCTCTGTTTTCCTTCCCTCCCTTCTTCATCTCTTTTTTTCATTCCTTCCTTCTCTGTTTTCCTTCCTTGCTATCTTTCTTTTCCTTCCTTCCATCCATCCAGCTCTTTTTTCTTTGCCTATTTCTTTCTCTGTTTTCCTTCCCTCCCTCCTTCAACTCTTTCTTTTCATTCCTTCCTTCCTTGCTATCTTTCTTTTCCTTCCTTCCATCCATCCAGCTCTTTTTTCCTTGCCTATTTCTTTCTCTGTTTTCCTTCCCTCCCTCCTTCATCTCTTTCTTTTCATTCCTTCCTTCTCTGTTTTCCTTCCTTGCTATCTTTCTTTTCCTTCCTTCCTTCCTCCTTCCTTCCATCCATCCAGCTCTCTTTTCCTTGTCTAATTCTTTCTGTTTTCCTTCCCTCCCTCCTTCATCTCTTTCTTTTCATTCCTTCCTTCTCTGTTTTCCTTCCTTGCTATCTTTCTTTTCCTTCCTTCCTTCCATCCATCCAGCTCTCTTTTCCTTGCCTGTTTCTTTCTCTGTTTTCCTTCCCTCCCTCCTTCATCTCTTTCTTTTCATTCCTTCCTTCTCTGTTTTCCTCCCTTGCAGGGGGTTGGACTGGATGACCTCCAAGGACCCTCCCAACTGCCATATTCTGCTCTTCTGAAATGAAGCAGCCTTCTGCCCTCTGGTTTCGACCACTGTTTCATTGGCACAACCGACAAGAGCTGTTTGCTTCCCGCCCCTCCTCCTCCTCCTCCTCCTCGCTGGCTGCCATCCGACCCACTGATTCATCCACCACCACCACCCTTCCACCTAATATGACCCAACCTTGTGCCCTGCCCAAACACGCCCCGTGCCAACTTTGTCCTTGGACTGCGGCTGCTGGCATCGACTTTCTCGGTTAAAGGAACAGCTATTTCCTTCTGAGATTATCATCTTTCCCTGGCGTTGCGCGCGAGAGAAAGTTTTAAAAAGATGCTTTTTAAACAGTTTTGATTTATTTTTTTGCTGTGGCCTTGGGGGGGGGAAAATTGGGGGGGGGAGCAGGGTCTCTTCCTCGCCCCTTCCCCATTTTTTTTTGGCTGCCTGGCACCCGGGCACAGTAGAGGCCTTTATGGAGACAGACAAGTGGCTGATCTCAATTAAAATATTATCATAGGAGGGTTTTAATGTCTACCTTTCTTGCACTGTTTAATAGTCTCCAAATCTCTGGGCAATTATATTGGAGATGGATTTCCTGCGTTGTTTTTTTTCATTCTGGTCTTTTATCTCCCTTTCTCTCTGTTTCCTTCCCTTCCTTCCTACCTGTTTTCTTTCCTTGCTGTCTCTTTTCCTTCACTGGTTTCCTTCCTTGCTATCTTTCTCTTCTTTCCTTCTCCCCTTCCTTCCTTTGTCTAGCTCTTTCTGTTTCTCATCCTTCCTTCCTTCCCTATTTTCTTCCCTTGCTTTTTTTCCCTTCTTTCCTTCCTCCCATCTATCATGTCTGTTTTCCTTACTTCTTTGCCTATCTCTTTCTCTCTTTTACTTCCTTTATCTTTCTTTCTATTTTCCTTCCTTGCTATCTTTCTCTTCCTTCCTTCGTCTATCCCTTTCTTTTTCTCTTTTCATTCCTTCCTTCTCTGTTCTTTCCTTGTTTTTTCCCTTCCTTCCATCCATCCATCCTGTCTGTTTTCCTTCCTTCTTTGCCTATCTCTCTTTTCCTTCCCTCCTTCCTCTATCGCTTTCTTTTCATTCCTTCCTTCTTTTTTTCCTTCCTTGCTCTCTTTCTTTTCCTTCCTCCCATCCATCCATCTTTTTCTTGTCTATTTCTTTCTCTTTTCCTTCCTTCCTCTATCTCTTTCTTTTTATTCCTTCCTTCCCTGTTTTCCTTCATTGCTATCTTTCTTTTCTTTCCTTCCTTTCTTCCTCCTTCCTTCCATCCATCTTTTTCTTGGCTATTTCTTTCTCTTTTCCTTCCTTCCTCTATCTTTCTTTTCATTCCTTCCTTCCCTGTTTTCCTTCCTTGCTATCTTTCTTTTCCTTCCTTTCTTCCTCCTTCCTTCCATCCATCTTTTTCTTTATTTATTTCTCTTTTCCTTCCTTCCTCTATCTCTTTCTTTTCATTCCTTCCTTCCCTGTTTTCCTTCCTTGCTATCTTTCTTTTCCTTCCTCCTTCCATCCATCCATCCATCCATCTTTTTCTTGTCTATTTCTTTCTCTTTTCCTTCCTTCCTCTATCTCTTTCCTTTCATTCCTTCCTTCCTTCCGTTTTCCTTCCTATCTTTCATTTCCTTCCTTCCTTTCTTCCTCCTTCCTTCCATCCACCCACCCATCTTTTTCTTGTCTGTTTCTTTCTCTTTTCCTCCCTTCCTTCTTTCCTTCCCCCTCTTCCTCCTACTTTCCCCCCCCCCCAAGACCACCTTCCCCCCCCTTCGGCCACCCCACTAGTTTGATTGCCTTCAAATCCCTTTTTCCACTCCATGTTTTTCTCCTGATCTGCGGCTGACAACTTGATCCTACCTGCCAAAGGATGAGTAACACAAACTCTGCCAGGCCCTGCGGGCTCTTTAGCCCCCCTCCCCACCCCCTCCCCACTCTCCCCTTCCCCGCCCAGCCACATCCCCAGTTTGCGCAATTCGAGAGCGCTTCGAGAGAGCGGGCAGTCCCTGGTGCCTCCAACAGGTATGGCCACCTGCCAATCCCCAGGTAACAGGAAAGGGAAATTAAGCGCCCACGTAATATGTAAGATGCCCGTATGTGCGTGTGTGTTTGTGCCTCTGCGTGAGTCAACTGGCATTCCTTTTCCTGCCACCTTCACACGTTCCTCTGGTCATCCCCAACCAACACCCATTACGGCATTCCTGCAACCATTTCCAGCAGGAATTGTTGCGTTGAAGGTTAACGGGAAAGCCCTAAAAATGGATTTATTTTTTATGAACCTCACGCATATCCTGCTTTTAAGTTCAAATTGGCATAAGTGAGGGGGTTTTTTTGGTCTCCTAAGCTATTTCCTCCCCAACAACGACCCTGCGAGGTAGGCCACGCCAAGATTCCCTCCATCCTGTCTGTTTTCCTTCCTTCTTTGCCTATCCCTCTTTTCCTTCCTTCCTTTATCTTTCTTTTCATTCATTCCTTCTGTTTTCCTTCCTTCTTTGCTTATCTCTCTTTTCCTTCCTTCCTTCCTTCCTTTATCTTTCTTTTCATTCATTCCTTCTGTTTTCCTTCCTTCTTTGCTTATCTCTCTTTTCCTTCCATCCTTCCTCTCTCTATCTTTCTTTTCATTCATTCATTCATTCTGTTTTCCTTACTTCTTTGCCTATTTCTCTTTTCCTTCCTTCCTTCCTTCCTCTATCTTTCTTTTCATTCATTCATTCTGTTTTCCTTCCTTGCTATCTCCTTTCCTTCCTTCTTCCTTCCTTCCTTCATCTTTCTTTTCATTCATTCCTTCTCTGTTTTCCTTCATTACTATCTTCTTTTCCTTCCTTCCTCCCTTCCTTCCATCCATCCATCCAGCTGTCTATTTCTTTTTTATTGTTTATGAACTTTTGAGCATATCCTGCTTTTAAGTTCCAATTGGCATAAGTAATATTTTTTTTGGTCTTCCAGCCTATTTCCTCCCCCACAACGACCCTGCGAGGTAGGCCACGCCAAGCTTCCATCCATCCTGTCTGTTTTCCTTCCTTCTTTGCCTATCTCTCTTTTCCTTCCTTCCTTCCTTCCTTCCTTCCTTCCTTCCTTCCTTCCTTCCTTCCTTCCTCTATCTTTCTTTCCATTCATTCCTTCTCTGTTTTCCTTTCTTCCTTCTTCCTCTATCCCTCTTTTCATTCATTCCTTCTCTATTTCCCTTCCTTGAAACCTTTGTGGTCACATGATGAAAGTTCAGACATTCGGCAACTGACTCACACTTATGACGGTTACAGTGTCCCGGAGTCACATGATCCTGTTTTGTGACCTACTGGAGGAAAGCCAGATCCGCTTCACAACCATGTAACCTGAAAGCTGCAGCGATTCGCTTAACAACTGTGCCAAGAAGGGTCGTAACACGAGACGAAACTCACTTAGCAACGGTCTTGCTTAGCAAGAGAAAACTTCGGGCTCAACTATGGTGCAGTGAATCCTCAACTTACGACCGTAATCTGCTGAGAAAGTGAGACCTTTTGCTAAGGGAGGTTTGCCAAAGTGGGGAAGTCAACCCCTGCGGTTGTTAAATTAGTCACCCCGTCGTTAAGTGAATCCAGCTCCCTCATTCGACTTCGCTCGTCGGATGGTCTCAAGAGGGGAATCCCGCGACCCCGGGAGACGCTGCAACGGTCATAAATCGGTTGCCAAGCGTCCAAATTTTGATCGTGGGGATGGCGATGGTTGTAAGTCTGAAAAAGATCCCTTTTTTTACTTCGCCGTTGTACACTAAAGGGACCGTTATAAGTCAAGGACCTGCCTATACTGTACTTTGAGATGGGGGGAAGCAGGAAAGCATCGGGGTGCAGAAACCCCCCTTTTTTTGCTAGCTGGAGGGGGGCAGGAGGCATGGGGGGATCGCAGCAAATTAGGTGGGGGGGGCGCAGTGGGTGGGATGTTTTTATGGGTGGGGGGCAAGGAAGAAAACCCCCCTCGCAAGCCGATCATTGATGGGCAAGGTGGCTGTTTGAAAGAACCCCAAAACGGCCAAAAAAAAAATATAAATAAATAAAATAACATAAAAATAACATCCATTAATTATTCATCCGGGGGAAGTGAAGTGTAGAAAATGCAACACAGGGAAAAAAAAACACGCTTTAAAGCGCTGATGGTTTCGGGGGGGGGGCGGCGGCGGGTGGATTGAGGGAAGGGGGGGGGGAAAGACCGCCTGACATGATTCGGTGGTGCGCTAACATGTGGAAAACAGCCGCGCGGTTAACCTGCTGGCTGCCGAATTGAACCGGGAGTTTAAAGCCAGCTTTTATTGCGGGGGGGATATAAGGGAGCGGAGGGGGGGGAGAGCGGGGCAAGGAAATGGGGTGGGGTCCCCCTTTTCATTCACTTCTCCTCAAGGGGAGCCCACCCCAGATGCTAGCACATCTGGTGGGGTGGGTGGGTGGGCTTCCTTGCTCCCACGAAGAATCATTCGGGGTTTCAGAGAACCGTAAAGCAACATCGGATTTCTCTTAACGCGCGGATCTATCAGAAAAACACCGCCCTCGACTTGCGACTGTTTGTTTAGTGACCGAAAGTCGTAACGGGCGCTGGGAAAAGTGATTCGGGGCCGCCGTCCGCCCCTTAACAGCCGCTGCAGCCTCCTCGCGATCGCGTGATTGAAATTTAGACGACTCCCGTTTACGGCGGTGGCAGTGTCCCGGGGGTCACGGGATTTCCCCCTTTTGCGACGAGCCGGGGTCAAGGGGGAAGCCAGATTCGTGGAACAATCGCGGGGGTAGCTTAACGAGGGCGGCGGTTCGCTTAACCACCTTGGCGGGCAAGGTCGTAAAGTGAGTCAGGGCGACTTAAGAAAGTCGTCACATAAGCGTTAGGAATTGAGATTGTTAAGTTGAGGACTGGCTCCTCCAGCGGTGTGAGAAGTCACGTTTTAGAAACGCACCTCCGCTCCGAATGTTGTTTTTTTACTGCTGCTGTTGTGTTGGCAAACCCACAACCCACAAACCAGGATGAGACTGACAATCGAGGCTTATGAAAGGACCTGTAAGTTTAAAAAAGCCGAATTCCTGTGTAAATGCCGAATATCAGGGAATGACGTCGCAAAAATGAGACCGAATTGATAACCAAACTGACAAGAAATGGGTGTAGGGTCTCTTGCTTGGGAAGGGGGGGTGGGTTGGGCTAGATGACCTCCAAGGTCCCTTCCAACTCTGTTATTCTATATTCAATGGGACAGAAGTTGCCTTCGGAAGTTTGTGGGAGGTTCATCCCTGGAAGCTTTCGAGAAGACACTGGACTGCCAATTGTCAGAAATGTAGGGTTTCCTGTTTGGTTTGGGGGGGTTGGTCTAGATGACCTACAGGGTCCCTTCCGACTCTGTTAATGGGTTAATTAACCTTTGTTGGTTTAAGGGAGCTTTTCGCAAACTTTGGGAAGTGACTTCACGCAACTGAACAGCTCCAGTACTTCAAAAACCTCCCGATAACACAATTGCTGTCTAGGATTTGCAAAAACCACGACAGTTTCTGTAAAAAAAATTTTTTTTTCTTTGAATTAAACAAAAAATAAAATAAGAATGTGGCAGAAAAAAACCTGTGTTCCTTCATTGCGACACACCGAGGTGAAAATTGGGTGTTATTCCTTTCATTTTTGGAATGAAGTTCAACGTTCCAGGAAATGCAGCAAAAATATACTACAGGCGATCCTCGACTTACGACCTAAAAAAATACGTCGCTAGGCGAGACGTGAGCTTGGCTACCGTTTTACGACCTTTATTGCTAAGCGAATCACTCCAGTTGTTAAGAAAGAACAAGGTTGTTAAGCGAATTGAGCTTGGATTTGGCTGGTCACAAAGTGGAAAAATTGTGGGATTGTGTGACCCTGGGAAACTGCAACTGTCGTTAAGTGAACCAGCCGTACCCTTGGACTTGGCTTGTCAGAAAGTGGCAAAACAGGATCGTCTGACCCCCCCCCGGAACACTCCGACCGTCATAAATACGAATCAGTTGCCAAGTGTCTGAATTTTGCTCACGTCACCCTGGGGATGGTGCAATGGTCGTAAGTGTGAAAAACGGCCGTAAGTCCCTTTCCCCTGTGCGGTTGTAACTTTGAACGGACACTAAATGAACTGTTGGATTCACTGGCCGTAAAATGGCGCAAACCTCCCCGAACCACCGTCTTGCTTATCAACAGAAATTGGGGGCCGCAATTGTGGTCAAGGACTCGGCGTCCGTGGTTTGGAAGCACGACGGCGGCACAGGGAACGTCGGGAGAATGCGACACTCGTCTCGGTCAAGGGCGTCCGCCGAACCGACGTGCCGCAGCTAGCGCCCGTCATCCATTGGCCGTGCCGAGTGGCCGAGTTTGCCAAAACCGTTGTGACGATGGAACGGACGGCTGTTCCAGGCTTGGCAACGTCCGTCTTCTCCCCCCCCCTTCCCCGCCCGCTGGCTTCTCCCCAGGGACAAGCTTGAGCCCACCCACCCACCCCTTCCTCCCGCCCACGGCGCAGCCGTCAGGAACCGTGGCAGGCTCACGGCACAGATAGTGCCGAACGCGAGAACGGGCAGTGCCAGGGAGGGACGAGTTCTTGGCAGTTGGCCAAACCTAGGCTCTGTGTGTCTGTGTGTCTGTGTGTGTGTGTGTGTGTGTGTGTGTGTGTGTGTGTCATGTGTGCACACGCGCCGCGGAATGGTGAAAGACAGAGCAAGGGGCTGCCGCTTCGGAGGCAGGAAGCTGCGAATTGTGCTTTCTCTCTGCCACGGCATGCCAGTCGCTACCTTCTGTCACCCGCGCGCAGGAGGGGGGAAACCCCACTCTTCCCGTGCCTGGCGGCACAGAAATAGCTCCCCCTCCCCCCCCGGACAGAGAGGGCGCCTTTGCAAAGACACAGACGGGCCTGCACGACGCGTGCCGACGCGTGCAATGCTGGTGCCACAAGGGCAGGGACCCCACGACCCAGGGTGGCAACCGGAAGCGTCAAGACACATACGGAACATCGCACGCTGGGGACATCAGTATAGGCGGCCCTGGGTTTATAACCTTTCAGTGACGAAAATTGAGAAAAAAGGGACATCCCCGTTTTTTTGTACTTCTGAGCGTAGTTCTCGCCTTACGATGGTTTGTTTAGTGACCAACGACACTGAAAAACGGGACTTTTGCAGCGGCTCAGCGAATCACCGCAGGATTCAGTTCGTAACATGGTGGTTAAGCAAGTCTCGCTTCCTCGTTGTGCTCAAAAGACATTAGATCTGAATGCCGCCGGTCCCCGGCTTACGACAGTTTATTTAGCGACCGTTCAAAGTTACAACAGCACAGGCCAAAAGGGACGTACGGCCATTTTTCACACTTATGACCCATAGTCATTCAGGGGCCAGAGTCCCTGAAAAACTGTTTGCGACTAAGTTGAGGACGGATCCGCTGAACGACGGCGGCAGGAAAGGTCGCGCGGAGAGGCACACCTCGTTTCACCAACGTCTCGCTTAGTGGCAGAGATCTGGGGCTGGAGGGTGGCCGTTACACCGAGGACAAGCTGGAATGACATGTAGGGGAAATGACACGCCGGGGACCCAAGTACGCGCAGCTAAGATGGCGGAGGTATAATGGTACGCGGGCAAACACGGTTTTATTGTTTTTGAGGAATTATCCTGTGAGGACAGTTTGTTCCAGAGTCTCCTCTGCCATGCCAGGGCCTGGACTCATGCGAGCTCGCCTCCCTTTTGCCCACCGATTGGGCACCGACGGGGCTGCTCGGCTCTGGCTCGCCGCACGGCGAGGGGGTGGCGATTTGTTTCTTCTCGGCTGTGACTCATTTCCCCGAGCGAGTGGCAGGCGGCTGCGTTCCCACGTGCCAGCCCTTGGGTGAGCGCCAGGCAGAGGGAGAAAAAAAAAGAGGGGGGGGGCTTGCCAACCGATGCCAGGCTCGCGATGGAAGCGTGCCCGCTCCGGAGACCCTGTTGAGGATCAGGACATCAAGGCCTGGGTGACGAACCCCGTCGAAAAAACACTTCGCAATGCCCTCGCCGTGCGACAATTGGGCTCCAAATTCCCCTTGCCGAGCGAGACGGGCGTTAAGGGGATTCCGCCCCGTTTTACCACCTGTCCTGCTGACCGTTGTTAAGCGGAGAACGGGCTTGTCGAGGGAAAGTGGCTCCCACAGAGCCTCCGCTTGTCCAATAGCAATCTCGCGACCCCAGTTTATTTAGGGACTGTTTCTCACACTTAACGACCATTGCAATGTCACTCTGTGGACACATACTCCAAATTTCAGCCACCTAGCAATGGACTCGCATTTATGACGTTCACAGCGTCCCGGTGTGTGTGTGTGTGTGTGTGTGAGAGTGTGACAGAGAGAGAAAGAGAGAGAGAGAGAGAGAGGCGATCCCCTTTTCCGTCCTTCTGACCCACAAAGTCAACTTTCTGCAAAGTTCGCTTCCCGACTCAACCGTTGGCAGCGCTCCACTTAACGACAGCAGCGGGAAAGGTTGTAAACGTGGGGCCGAACGCGCTTCAAAGAGCCTTGGGGGAGGGAGACACAGCAGTTGGGGTGCGGTGTTGCGGGCCAAGGGGACTCGCTTAAGGCAGCAGGAACTGTGGTAAAAATGGAGAATTCATTCAATGACCGTCTTGGAAATTCCGGGCTCGGTTCTGGTCGTAAGTGGAGGATTGTGTGAAATTTCTCCTTTGCAAGGGTGGGGGTCTTAGAGGGTGCTGGTGTCAAGGGGAGAATGGGGAGACCCAGTGTGTGTGAGATAGATAGATAGATAGATAGATAGATAGATAGATAGATAGATAGATAGATAGATAGATAGATAGATAGATATTAGAGATGATAGATAGATGATAGATAGATAGATAGATAGATAGATAGATAGATAGATAGATAGATAATGATGGGGGGAGGGAGAGAGAGATGTGATAGATATATAGATAGATAGATAGATAGATAGATAGATAGATAGATAGATATTAGAGATGATAGATAGATGATAGATAGATAGATAGATAGATAGATAGATAGATAGATAGATAGATAGATAGATAATGATGGGGGGAGGGAGAGAGAGATGTGATAGATATTTAGATAGCTATTTAGATATTTAGATAGATATTTAGATATTTAGATATTTAGATATTTAGATATTTAGATATTTAGATATTTAGATATTTAGATATTTAGATATTTAGATAGATAGATAGATAGATAGATAGATAGATAGATAGATAGATAGATAGATAGATAGATAGATAGATAGATAGATAGATATTTAGATAGATAGATATTTAGATAGATAGATAGGTAGGTAGGTAGGTAGGTGATTGATATTTAGATGGATGGATGGACAGACAGAGAAAGATAGATATAGATATAGATAAATAGATAGACGATAGATAGATAGATAGATAGATAGATAGATAGATAGATAGATAGATAGATAGATAGACGATAGATAGATAGATAGATAGATAGATAGATAGATAGATAGATAGATAGATAGATAGATAGATAGATAGATAGATAGATAGATAATTCTTTTCCCCCCCTTCCTCCTGGGCTGCTTAATATTTAACCATGGTTTCCTGTGACAGTTCCTTGTATAAGTGCATAGACAGTGTTCAATAAATCATGGCTGGGAGAGGGGTGGGGAGGGCGGGGGGGGGGCAAATCTGCAGCTGGAGGAAGCTGTGGTGGAGTGGGGCGTGATAATGGAGCTTGCCAAGCGGAGGGGGATAAATTATTCATTAAATAAATAAACATACAGTGGGCGTCGGAAGACACAGGAGGGAGCATCGCACCATGGGGAAGGGGGGGGGGCGGTGGGCTGGGGGGAGGGAGGGAGGGGCGCGCGCGGAGGCCTTGGCACAAGCGGGGCTGGGCACCGTCTGCTCCACTCAGCTGGAGGGGTTGTGGGTGGGGGAGGAGAATAAAAATCAAATTGAACACCCAGGCTGGCAAGGGATGAAGAAACGATTTTGGGCAAAACCCAGGTGCAAAAATAGAAGCAGGTCGTCCTGGATGGAGGACGGTTCGCTTAGTGACCAGTCAAAGTGGCGACGGCCCTGAAAAAAAAAGGGACTTGGGGACGTTTTTCTCACTTAACGCCCGTCGTCCCTTCCATCTCTGTTATTATTCTGCTTGAGCAGGGGGTTGGACTAGAGGACCTCCGAGGTCCCTTCCAACTCCATCCTTCTATTCCTCATTCTCAAAAAAACGCTTCCTTCCCAATTTCCATTTCTCTTCATTCCAAAGCCGGTGAAAAGGGGGTGGACTAGAAGACCTCCAAGGTCCCTTCCACCTCTGATATTATTTTGTTATTATTCTGCTTGAGCAGGGGGTTGGACTAGAGGACCTCCCGAGGCCCTTCCACCTCTGTTATTCTTCTGTTATTCTGTTATTATTCTGCTTGAGCAGGGGGTTGGACTAGAGGACCTCCCAGGTCCCTTCCATCTCTGTTATTCTTATTCTCAATTCTCAAAAAATGCTTCCTTCCCAATCTCTATTTCTCTTCATTTCAAAGCCGATTGAAAGGGGGCTGAACTAGAAGACCTCTGAGGTCTCTTCCAGCTCTGCTATTATTCTTCTGTTATTCTGTTATTATTCTGCTTGAGCAGGGGGTTGGACTAGAAGACCTCCGAGGTCCCTTCCATCTCTGTTATTCTTCTGTTACTCTGTTATTCTTCTGCTTGAGCAGGGGGTTGGACTAGAAGACCTCCGAGGTCCCTTCCATCTCTGTTATTCTTCTGTTATTCTGTTTTTATTCTGCTTGAGCAGGGGGTTGGACTAGAAGACCTCCGAGGTCCCTTCCAACTCCATTCTTCTATTCCTCATTCTCAAAAAAACGCTTCCTTCCCAATTTCCATTTCTCTTCATTCCAAAGCTGATTAAAAGGGGGTGGACCTAGAAGACCTCCAAGGTCCCTTCCATCTCTGTTATTCTTCTGTTATTCTTCTGTTATTCTGTTTTTATTCTGCTTGAGCAGGGGGTTGGACTAGAAGACCTCCGAGGTCCTTCCACCTCTGTTATTATTTTGTTTTGATTCTGCTTGAGCAGGGGGCTGGACTAGAAGACCTCCGAGGTCCCTGCTAGTAGATAGATTTCTCCTCTCCCATCAGGGTATAATGGAAGATTCAATCAAATAATTTAGCTTTTATATCCCCCAGGTTTCCCCCCCACCCACCCCATTTCCGGGTCCCCCTTCCACTATTTTTTTAACTGCCCAGCACGGCTTTTCATGAAAATTGAATGAGGTTTCTGGTTCGTCGGATTCGTTCAGCGTCTCGCCGCTACAACGTTTTTAACCGTGCTCCGTCGAGATCCCCCAGAGATTCCCCGGGAAAGCTACTCCAGGCTGGCTTTAAGATCTAGAATCCGGTCTCTGGGGGGGGGGGGCGGGCGGGAGGGGGAAAAGGAAATCTGGTTTAAAGCTTGCAACAGGCTAGCTTTGATTCCACGGGTGGGACGAACGCCGGAGAAACGCTGCTTTTTTCGAACCCCGATCTGAGAAAAAAGGCCGTCGGTCCTTCTCGTACCGTTCAGCGACCTCCGCACAGGTAGTCAACCGTCCGTCGAGGGACTGGAGTTAGAATGGCGCTGGGAAAAAATTGTTTTTCACACTTATGACTCGTATTTATGACGGTCCCGCGGTGTGTGTGTGTGTGTCTCGGATCCCCTATTGTGACCCTTCGGACGAGATGAGCCCGTGGAGGAAGATGGGTTCGCTTAACCACCGTGCGATGAACGGAACGGCCGCCAGCGCTTCGCTTAACGACAGGGGCAGCCGAGGTCGTAAGACGGGGCAAAAGATGCCAGGCCCCTCTTCTCTGCCCGCCCTCCTTCCAGGGCTGACCCCTTGCGGCTGCCCCCATCCGTCGTCGCAGACCCAACCGGCAGCAGCCAGCGACTGGCATCCAAGGATATGCCAAGCCAAGTGTGAAGAGAGATGGAGAAGCGAAGAGGGGGAAACCGCCCGCTCTGTGGGGAGGGAGCTGGCCAGACAGCCGTCGCGCCAGCCGGCCAGCAAACGCCCTCCTGCTCACCCGCAGGCGTTGGGAGGGGCTGAGCTGGCCAGGCGCGGGAATTCCAGCTTCAAACCCCACCCGTCCATCGACCAAGTCTTCCTTCCGTTCTTCCTCCCTTCCATCCCTCTTTCTTTCCTCCTCCCTCCCCTCGTTTTTCTTTCCCTCTTCCTCCCTCCTTTTCTGTTTCCCTTTCCTCTATTCTTTCTGCCTTCCTCCTTCTCATCTTCCTTCCCTTTCCCCTCCCTCTGTCTCTCTCCCTCCTTCCTCCCCTCTTTCTCTTCCCTTCGCTTTTCCTTCCTTCCTTTCACGTTCTTTCCATTCCTCTTTCCCTCTTTTCCCTTTCCTTCCGTTTCTTTTCCTTCCCTCTCTCCCTCCTTTTCTGTTTCCCTTTCCCTCTATTCTTCCTTCTCATTTTCCTTCCTTCCCGTTCCCTTCTCCTCTTTCCTCTTTCTGTTTCCCTTCCCCTCTGCTTCTTCCTTCCCTTTCTCTCTTTTCCTTTCCTTCTCTCCTTTCTATTTCCCTTTCCCCCTCTTCTTTCTCCCTTCCTCCTTCTCATCTTCCTTCCCTTTTCCTTCCCTCTGTCTCTCTCCCTCCTTTCCTCCCCTCTTTCTCTTCCTTTCACTTTTCCTTCCTTCCCTTTCACGTTCTTTCCATTTTTTCCCTCTTTTCTCTTTCCTTCCTTCAGTTCCTTTTCCTTCCCCTCTTTCTTCCTCCTTTTCTGTTTCCCTTTCCCCCTCTTCTTTCTGCCTACTCCTTCTCATCTTCCTTCCCTTTCCCCTCCCTCCGTCTCTCTCTCTCCCTTCCTCCCTCTTTCTCTTCCCTTTCACTTTTCCTTCCTTCCCTTTCACGTTCTTTCCATTCCTCTCTCCCTCTTTTCCCTTTCCTTCCTTCCTTCAGTTCCTTTCCCTTCCCCCTCTTCCTTCTACTCCTTCCCTCTCTCCCTCCCTCTCTTTCTGTTTCCCTTCCCCTCTGCTTCCTTCCTTTCTTCCCTTTCTCTCCTTCCCTTCCCCTCTTCCTTCACTCTCTCCCTCCTTTTGTTTCCCTTTTCCTCTATTCTGCCTTCCTTCCTTCTCATTTCCCTTCCTTCCTGTTCCCTTCTCCTCTTTCCCTCTGTTTCCCTTCCCCTCTGCTTCCTTCCTTCCTTCCCTCCCTTTCTCTCTTTCCCTTCCCCTTCCCTTCCTTTCTATTTCCCTTTCCCCCTCTTCTTTCTGCCTTCCTCCTTCTCATCTTCCTTCCCTTTCCCCTCCCTCCATCTCTCTCCCTCCTTCCTCCCCTCTTTTTCTTCCCTTTCCCTTTTCCTTCCTTCCCTTTCCAATTCCACGCTGGAGATATTCTCAGCTGCTTGGGGTGCAAACTAGCTTTGAATAAAAGCCAATTTTAATCCAGCACAGGCCATCCTCGTTTAACGACAAACTCACAGCCGTGCCGATAAGACTGATTTTCACACTCGCGCTGTGGCATGGCGCGATTTATAAGCGGCGGCTGGACAACCGACTCATGTTTACGACGGCCGCAGTGCCTTCCTCCCCCCTCGATCCCCTTTGGCGACCGTCTGACAACGGGGAGAGCCTGATTCGCTCAACGACCGACGTTCCTCACTTAACAGCCGCAGGGATTCTCTTTTAACACGTGTAGCAAAGAAAGGAGGCAAACCTCACGGAACCAATGTCTCCCTTAACGACAGAGGTGTTGGGCTCAACCCTGGTCGTAAAATCGAGGACTAGCTGGACCCGATGTCTTAAATTTAACTCTGCGGTTGAAGCCACAAACTTTCAGCGGAGAGGGGAAAAAAACAGGGAGAAGGCTGACATTTCAACCATATTGTTAATTTTTTTTCTTTTCTTTTCTCTTTGGATTGTTTCCTTCCTTCCTTTTTTTCTCTCCTTTCTCCTTTTGTGTGTCGTTCCCCCCTTTTTTATGTGTGTTGCTTTTTTTAATTAGCTGTCTCAGCTCCCCTCCCTCCCCGTTCGTTCCCTTTTTTTTATTCCTTTTCTAAATTCACCCTCCTTTATTTCGTCTCTTTTGTTCCTGTTTTTTTTTTTAAAGAAAAAAATTCAATTACTTTCAACAGCTTCCCTCTTTTTAAGAAAAGCAGAATGAATGAATGGAGGCGCCTGCTGCCGATGGGAGTTTAATTCAACGGCTTCCTTGAAATGCCACCAAATTTATAAATTTTTTAGAAAGTCACACAAAAGGCATCGGGGGGGGGGGGAGGAAGAAGGGGGGGGGGAGAGAAAAATCCAGGTTTTCAATGGGAGAGATGCTTGGAAAATGTGACGTTTTAAAAGACCACCCCCCCCCTTTTCCCCTTTCTCAGCTGCGGAGAATAAAACTCACCTCTGAACAAACTATGGTTTACGGTAAACCCCTAGGAGTTTTTGGGGGGGGGGGTTGCAAATGGGCAGGAGCTGGCTGGGTCCCCCCATTCCTCACTCTGTATTTTATCCTGCCGTTGCTGGAGGCTTTGAAGAGGAGCAAAATTGTCCTGGAAATGGTAGAGGGTGTCCTGCTTGAGCAGGGGGCTGGGCTAGATGACCTCTGAGGGGCCTTCCAATGCTTTCATTCTGTTGTTCTACCTTAACTTCCTCCCTTCCTTCGCTCCATCTCTTTCCTTCCTTTTTTCTCCTTCCCTCCTTTCCCTTCCTTCCTTCCTTCCTTCTTTCCTTCTCATTCATTCCTTTTTTCTCCTCCCTCCTTCCCCTTCCTTCTTCCTTCCCTCCATCTTGTTCCTTCCTTTTTTCTCCTTCCCTCCTTCTCTCCTTCCCCTTCCTTCTTCCTTCCTTCCATCTCATTCCTTCCTTTTTTCTCTTTCCCTCCTTCTCTCCTTCCCCTTCCTTCTTCCTTCCTTCCTTCCTCCCTTCCTTCCATCTCATTCCTTCCTTTTTTCTCTTTCCCTCCTTCTCTCCTTCCCCTTCCTTCTTCCTTCCTTCCTTCCTCCCTTCCTTCCATCTCATTCCTTCCTTTTTTCTCTTTCCCTCCTTCTCTCCTTCCCCTTCCTTCTTCCTTCCTTCCTTCCTTCCTTCCTTCCATCTCGTTCCTTCCTTTTTTCTCCTTCCCTCCTTCTCTCCTTCCCCTTCTTCCTTCCAGCCAAGGTGGCGCAGTGGTTAAATGCAGCACTGCAGGCTACTGCTAGATCAGCAGGTCAGCGGTTCAAATCTCACCGGCTCAGGGTTGACTCAGCCTTCCATCCTTCCGAGGTGGGTAAAATGAGGACCCAGATTGTTGGGGGCAATATGCTGACTCTCTGTAAACCGCTTAGAGAGGGCTGAAAGCCCTATGAAGCGGTATATAAGTCTACTGCTATTGCTATTGCTATTGCTTCCTTCCATCTCATTCCTTCCTTTTTTCTCCTTCCCTCCTTCTCTCCTTCCCCTTCCTTCTTCCTTCCTTCCCTCCATCTCATTCCTTCCTTTTTTCTCCTTCCCTCCTTCTCTCCTTTCCCTCTCTCCTCCCCGCCACTGGGAGTTTTCAAAAAGAAACGCAATTTGTCTGAAACGGGATAGGGTGTCCTGCTTGAGCAGGGGGTTGGACTAGAAGACCTCCAAGGTCCCTTCCAATGCTTTCATTCTCTTATCCATCCTTCCTTCCCTCCCTCCCTCCCTCCCTCCCTCCCTCCCCTATCACTGGGGGATTTCAAGTATAGATTGGACAACCATTTCTCTGAAACGAGGCAGGGTCCCCTCCTCGAGCAGGGGGTTGGACTAGATGACCTCCAAGCTCCCTTCCAGATCCATTCTCCACCATCCATCGGTTCTGGCCAAGAGGAGGCTTCGTCCCTAAGACATCCCCCCCCTCCCTCATCTCCCACCTCCATGAATCAACCGTTATCTCCATGCACCACGCTGCCAACACCCCCCCCCAAAAAAACCCTGTTTTTCTGCATTTTGGCGTTTTAGTTGCTGATTGCCACATTCTGCACCCAGCACCTGTGTCTCTCCCCCAATCTCTTGCCATCTAGCAATGTTAGCATCCTTGGGGCCGAGGAAGGGAAATGGGGAGGGGGTCCAGGAGAGGTGGAGGGGGTCCAGGGCCTCCGCGTATCCCCCCCCTCCCGGTGCCTTCCTTTAGCAGCCGGTGGCGCCAAGGAGAAAATGAAGCCATAAATAACAGGAGCTCCAAGGGATGGTGGGGGGGGGGAGAAGGGAGAAGAGCTGGAGCGAGTGGCACACTCTACCTTAATGGTGAAATATGGCTCCGCTGGGTGCAGGGGCTGCGCCTGGCGCATCGCGGAATGCCTCTTTGCTGCATCGGATGGAGAGGAGAGGGAGGCGAAGATGCAGCAAAAGGAAAGAGCCAAGGAGGATGAGACTCGCGGATAAATGTCTACGGCCAGAATCATAACAACGAGGGTTTTTTTTTTTACATTGGGGTGGGTGGGTAGGGGGTCCCAGATATGGAAAGAGCCCCTCTGATGCCCCCCTTTTTTTGGTGGGGGGTGTTATGGAAACTATACAGGCGGTCCTGGAATTACGATGGGAATTTCCGTTTCTTTTTGGACGCATTTTTTAAAAAACATTATTTTCTTTTGCAATGTAAAAAAACGTAAAAAAATTCAGTATTTATATAAACATTCAATATTTATACGAGCGCAACTGAGTTCGGGGCATAGCACTGGCGATAGTAAAAGTCAGATTCTCAACCTCAGCAAGGGTCGCATGTTCTATAGATTAACAAGAGTTGGGAGGGGCCTTGGAGGTCATCTAGTCCACCCCACCCACCCCCCTCAGCCCAAGCAGGAGACCCCTGCACTATTTCTGACAAGAGGGCAGTCCAGTCTCTTCTCGGAAGCTCCCAGGGATGAAGCTCCCGCAACTTTTGAAGGCAACTTCTGTCCCACTGAATATAGAATTATAGAGGTGGAAGGGACCTTGGAGGTCATCTAGTCCAGCCCCCCCTCAGGCCAAGCAGGAGACGCTGCACCATTTCTGACAAGAGGGCAGTCCAGTCTCTTCTCGAAAGCTCCCAGGGATGAAGCTCCCGCAACTTTTGAAGGCAACTTCTGTTCCACTGAATGTAGAATAACAGAGATGGGAGGGACCTTGGAGGTCATCTAGTCCAGCCCCCCCTCAGGCCAAGCAGGAGACGCTGCACCATTTCGGACAAGAGGGAAGTCCAGTCTCTTCTCAAAAGCTCCCAGGGATGAAGCTCCCGCAACTTTTGAAGGCAACTTCTGTCCCGTTGAATATAGAATTACAGAGATGGGAGGGACCTTGGAGGTCATCTAGTCCAGCCCCCCCCCCCCCCCCAGCGCCCAAGCAGGAGACCTTACACTACTTCGGAACGAGGGCAGTCCAATCTCTTCTTGAAAGCCTCCAGGGATGAAGCTTTCACAACTTCTGAAAGCAACTTCTGTCCCATTGGCAGATAACAGAGGTGGAAGGGACCTTGGCGGTCATCTAGTCCAACCCCCCAACCCCCAGGGCCCAAGCCAGGAGACCCTGCCCCACTACGCCAAACTGGCTGTCTTATGTATCCCGTACTGGGTGATAATCCCCGCCTTACATTACAGCATCCCGTTCCAGGTGCCGGGTTGATAGGTTCAAAAGAAGCGGTAGGGCGGAGCCTACGGGATGGGGCACCACAAGGAAGACCTAACTGTTATTCCCTGAAATACCCTCCATTTCTGCCAATTAACGGTGTTTCCTGGGATAGTTAAGCTTTATATAAATCAGGATTCCGGTGCTTGAGGCCAGTTGAATGGCTCCGTTAAGGTACAAAACAGCATTTTTGATCGGCCTGGCAGCTGAGTCAGATGGCTGATATATTATTCCTTAAATGAATCTTAAATAAGAGGGTTTGGAGCAGGGAGCGTCACCCGTGTCGGAGGCCTCTGCCCTGATCTTAAATGAAGAAATCAATGATTGGCACCAGCCAGCTGCCTTGGCAGCCCAGAGAGGAGGTCATCAGGCCATATAAATGCCAACCGTGGCCAGAAAAGGCTAATCCAATGCCAGGGTTAATATCCCAGGGGAATTTCTGCGTTACAAACACGACTGGAGCCAGGTTTCCCGTTGAAAAGCGAAGCAGCTGTTAAGTGAGTCTCCTCCGAATTTTTTTTGGGGTGTGTGTGTGTGTGTGTTTTTGGCCGAGGATGTTAAACCGATCACTGCGGTTGTTAAGCGAATCCCATGGTCGTTGTGGCGGTCAGAAACTGGCCGGTGGCAATCATGAGAGAGAGGGAGGGAGGGAAGGAAGGAAGGAGAGGGAGGGATGAGAGGGAAGGAGGAAAGAAGGAGCAAAGGAGGGAAGGAATAAGAAAAGAAGGGTGGGAGGGAGGAAGGAAGGAGGGAAGTTGGAAAGAAGGGAGGGAGGAAGGAAGGAGGAAGGAAGGAAGAAGAAAAGAAGGGAGGATGGGAGGGAGGGAGGAATGAGAGGGAAGGAGGAAGGAAGGAGGGAAGGAAGAAGAAAAGAAGGAAGGTTGGGAGGAAGGAAGGAGGGAGGAAGGAGAGGGAGGGAGGAGAAGGAGAGAGGGAAGGAAGAAGGAAAGAAGGAAGGTTGGGAGGGAGGGAGAAGGGAAGGAGAAAAGAAGGGAGAGGAGGGAGGAAGGAGGAAGGAAGGAGGGAAGTAAAAAAGAAGGGAGGAAGGAAGGAGGGAGGGAGGAATGAGAGGGAAAGAGGAAGGAGGGAAGGAAGAAGAAAAGAAGGGAGGGTGGGAGGAAAGGTGAGAGGAGGGAGGGAGGAAGGGAAGCTGGGAGGAATGAGAGGGAAGGAAGGAAGGAAGGAATGAAGGATGGATGTTGGGTTATCCATTTGTCTGAAGTGGTGTAGGGTTTCCTGCCTAGGAAGGGGGCTGGACTAGAAGACCTCCAAGGTCCCTTCCAAATCTGTTTTTCTATTCTATTCCAGAAAAGAAGGAAGGAAGGAAGGAAGGAAGGAAGGAAGGAAGGAAGGTGACATAGTTTACCCTTTCAATTCCCATTTCATACCCTCCTTCTACGCAGAACCACCAAGACGAGATTCCTAGAGAGCTTTTTTTCTTTTGCATCGTCACTCTAGGCTCCCATCTCTGTGTCAACAAGACCCAAGTTTCTTAACTCCGCAGAAATCCCCAAATTCGTATACAACCTGCTCAACTACATATCTACTCTTACCGTCCGGCTGGTCTCGAACTCCTGCAGTTTTTCCAGCTTCAAAATTTTCAAACTCCAGAGGAATCTGGCCGTTGTCAAATTTCCAGAATCTTTGTTTTTTGGGGGGGTGATTTTTCCTAAAAAATATATATATAAAGAAAATGGGATTTGCAATGCTCTGGTTAGGTCCACCTCCCCCCTCAAAGAGATGAGTGGGGTTTGGATATGGCGAAGCACCAGAAAACTGGCATTTAAAAATTCCTCCCCCCCCACTCTCCAAATTTCTCAGATCTGGATGGCAAAGCCAGGAAAATACTAACCTTGGCTAAGAGTAACTAAGATTAGCATCCTACACAGATGCTGTTTCTCCCTCTTTCCTTGGTGCAGCCAATGGGGGAGGGATTGGGGGGGGGGGAATGGGGAAAGGAAGCCCAGAATAAGAAAAAGGGGAGGTGGAGAGGCAGGAAAGGATGGAGGGAATGGGAAAAGGGGAAAAAGAAAAAAGAATTCTTTTTACCTCTTCTCCTTACTTTAGTAATTCCACTTCTTTTTTCTCTTTCTGTCTCTCTTTTCCTTTCTTTCTCTTTCTCTCTCCTTTTCTCTCTCTCTCTTTCTCTCTGTCTTTCTCTGTCCCTTTGTCTCTCTCTCTTTCTGTCTCTCTTTCTCTTTTCCTTTCTTTCTCTTTCCTTTTCTCTCTCTTTCTCTCTCTTTCTGTCTCTCTTTCTCTTTCTTTCTCTCTCCCTCTCTTTGTCTCTCTCTCTTCCTCTCTCTCTCACTCTCTCTTTCTTTCTCTCTTCCTCTTTGTCTCTCTTTCTCCCTCTTTCTTTCTCTGTCTCTCTCTTTTTATTTCTTTGTCTTTCTCTCTCCTTTTCTCTCTTTCTCTCTTTCTCTCCCTCTCTCTCTCTCTTTCTCTCTCTCTCTCTTTTTCTTTCTCTCTTCCTCACTTTGTCTCTCCCTCTCTTCCTCTTTCTTTCTCCCTCTCTTTCTCTGTATCTTTCTTTTTTCTTTCTCTCTCGTTCTCTTTCTTTCTCTCTCCCTCTCTTTATCTCTCGCTTTCTCTCTCTTTCTGCCTCTTTTTTCTTTCTCTTTCTCTCTCCTTTTCTCTCTCTCTCTTTCTTTCTCTCTCCCTCTCTGTCTCTCTCTCTTCCTCTCTCTTTCTCCCTCTTTCTGTCTCTCTTTCTTTCTCTTTCTCTGTCTTTCTCTCTCCCTTTCTCTCGCTTTCCCTCTCTCTTCCTCTCTCTTTCTCAATCTCTCTTTCTTTCTCTCTTCCTCTCTCTTTCACTTTCTCTCTCTTTCCCCCTTTGTCTCTCTCTCTCTCTCTCTCCCCCACCTCCAATTAAACATAATGGTAGTGCTTGACTTACAACAGTTCATTTTGCGACCAAAATTAGAACAGCCCTGTAAAAAGGACCATTTTTTTTCACCCTTACGACCGTTTGTTCCCCTCATTGAAATTCAGATGCTTGACGACCGATGCGTATTTATGACGGATCGAGATCACGACGTGATCCCCTTTTGCGACTTTCCAACCAGCAAAGTCAAGGGGGAGGGGGGGAGGGGGAGGGGAAAGCCTGATCCGCTGAACGACCGTGCACCTAACTTCCCAATGGCAGGGCTTCCCTTAACGACAATGGCCTGGAAGGTCGCAAAACGGGGCAAAAACCCGAACGCCTCCCTTAGTTGGCAAGTACGTTTTTGGGCTCAATTGGGGGGGGGGGTCGTACATTGAGGACTAATTGTCTCGCTTTGAAGGAGTGGGGGGGGGCTGTCTCTGCTAAGAACTGTCCCCCCCCCAACACACACAAATCCTTTTAAATGGGGGGGGGGAATCTGGGTTGACCTGGGAGGAAACGCACCCCCCAGACTCAATTTAGAGATATAGAGTCGGTCCATACATTAGCATGTCAGCATTTATTAGGGGTGTGTGTGTGTTGGTTATTGTGGGGTAGGTGGGAGATCCATCAAGGCATTGCTGACCTGGACCCTATGGGGGCTGTGAATCTGTCATCCTGGTGTGTCCAGCCCCTTGCCCCCACCCCCCCCTGCACCCCACCCCACGGCTCCCCGTTAAATTATTCACGCCATCGATCTCCCTTCTTGCTGCTCCAGCGTCTGCATTTCCACTTGTAGGGCTGGTGCAAAGAGGGGGGGGAGGGGCTTTGGGAAGGGGGGGGGGGCAGAAGAGGTGGCAGAGAATTGCAAAGGGGATAAGATCAGCACCAAGCCCTTGTAAATAATTTTCTTTTAAAGTTATTTAATAGCCTTCTGCGGCTCAGCTTTTAAGGCAGCAGCCAGAGAGAGAGAGAGACATCGCCCGGGGGGGGGGGGGGGGGAGAAAAAAGCTGACTAGGCCTGGACTACAACTCCTATCAGCCCCGGCTGGTGTAGCCATGAAAAAGGGGGATGGCTTTGGGCTGAAATTCATGCTTGACCCCCATATTCCGAGGCGAAGCTTTAAAAAAAATGAACTTTAATAAGATTTAATAAGCTTAAATAAGATTTGAGGTCAAATCGTCTAGATTCCATCTCGGTTCATCTGCGGATGACGGAGGTGGGCAAGCAGGCACGGCTAGGGATGATGGGAGTTGTGGTCCGACAGGCTGGGGAGTCGACCAGACAGCGCTCCTCTAAAGGGGGGGGTCATTTCCCAGAATGCCCCAGCGAGTTGGGCCGTTGCTAAGAATTCTGGGAGAGAAGGTTGTGTCCTTCGATCAGTCATTTTACAATGGGAGGACTTCAACTCCCAGAATCCTCCAGCCAGTGTGCTTTAAGATGGACAGACTTCAACTCCCAGAATCCCCCTGCAAGGATGCTTTAAGATGGACAGACGTCACTCCCAGAATCCCCCAGCCAGCATGCTTTAAGATGAATGGACTTCAACTCCCAGAATCCCCCAGCCAGCATGCTTTAAGATGAATGGACTTCAACTCCCAGAATCTCCCAGCCAACCTGTTTTAAGAGGGGTGGACTTCAACTCCCAGAATCCCCCTGCCAGCATGCTTTAAGATGAATGGACTTCAACTCCCAGAATCCCCCAGCCAACCTGCTTTAAGACGAATGGACTTCAACTCCCAGAATCCCCCAGCCAACCTGCTTTAAGATGAATGGACTTCAACTCCCAGAATCCCCCAGCCAACCTACTTTAAGAGGGGTGGACTTCACCTCCCAGAATCCCCCAGCCAGCAAGCCCATTGCAGAGAATTCTGGGAACTAAAATCCACAGCCCTGGGAGTTTTTCCCGTGGAGGAGACCCTTAAGGAGACCCTTAAGAGGCGCAAAATCCTCCTTTCCACCATTGGGAAGAGCCACAGAAAGCCAGTGGATTTAACCAAAAGCGCAGCCTGAATGAGACATGCACACACCCTCCATCATAATCCGTCTTAATTCCCACCCAATTGGGACAGGAGAGTAAAAGCTACTGTTGGCTTTTAATTGCAGATTTAACTGGAATTACTTTGAGGGTTAGCTTCCGAAGAGCTATGGGTGGTTGGGGGGGGGGAGACCCCTTTCCCACCCCTCTCTTATTTTCTTCCCCTGCTTTGAACTAAAATATAAATAAATAGCCAGCCTGAGCCCCCATTATATCCTCCCCAGCCATTCTCAACATTTAAAGCAACCATTTGTCCCTTTGAGGAGACACAATTCAGAGTGATTTACACCCTCTTGAGAAAAAGTTTGGAGCCCTGATTAACCATGGCCTGGAGCCCCTGGGCAAATTGACAGACTCCAGAATATCCCAATTGGATCCCAGATTATAATGATAATGATCCCTATCTTTGAAAGAAATCTCTCTTTTTTTCCCCCCTGCATCTCCAGGAAAGACAGAAAAAGAAATACCCCTTTGAACCCAGAAGTTGCATGAAAAGGGTTTTGTTTTTTTTTCTGACTTCTGGCAAATTTCTTGCAAATAAAAAAAAAACTTCTTGCAAATAAGAAAACTTCTTGCAAACAAAAAAACTTCTTGCAAACAAAAAAACTTCTTGCAAATATTTCTGGCAAATAAAAAAATATCTTCTTGCAAATATTTCTTGCAAATTAAAAAAAACTTCTTGCAAATATTTCTTGCAAATAAAAAAATATCTTCTTGCAAATATTTCTTGCAAATAAAAACAATCTTCTTGCAAATATTTCTTGCAAATAAAAAAAAACTTCTTGCAAATATTTCTTGCAAATTAAAAAAATCTTCTTGCAAATATTTCTTGCAAATTAAAAAAAGCTTCTTGCAAATATTTCTTGCAAATAAAAAAATCTTGCAAATATTTCTTGCAAATAACAAAAAATCTTCTTGCAAATATTTCTTGCAAATAAAAAAAAGCTTCTTGCAACTATTTCTTGCAAATAAAAAAAATCTTCTTGCAAATATTCCTTGCAAATTAAAAAAAACTTCTTGCAAAATTTAAAGAAAAAAAAAAAAAGCACAACGAAGATTGTTCTTTCTGCGCCAACTCAGAAAGCTCAAACTGCCCCAAGAGCTGCTGATTCTGTTCTACAGAGGAATGATTGAGTCTGTCAATCATTCCATCACTGTCTGGTTTGGCTCTGCAATCCAACAAGACAGACGGAGACTTCAACGGGAGAATCAGAACTGCAGAAAAAGCAATGGCTGCCAACCTGCCTTCCGTTGAGGACTAGTATATTGCACTATTCAAAAAGAGGGCCGTGAAAATATCTACGGACCCCTCGCATCCTGGACCTAAATTGTTCCAACTCCTCCTCTCAAAACGAAGCTATAAGGCACTGCACACCAAGATAACTAGACACAAGGATGGGTTTTCCCCAAATGCCATCACTCTGCTAAACAGCTAATTCCCACAATATAACCTGTATTACTATTATTTTTCTCTTCCAACTTTCACAGCCATCCATTGCAACTGGGGGGTGGGAGGGAAACCACTCTGGTTATCCCTGGGAAATCGCCTTTACCTTTCTGAACATCCTCTCTTGATGCATGAAAATAATAACAACGATAACAACAATAATAAAACCGCCTGCAGAGAGGGGGGAAAAAGAACCATCTTCGTAGACTTTTAAACCCCAGGGCTAAATGATTACTGTAGCTAGGTAAGTTAAATAAACAAACAAATTTAAAAAGCAACAATGGAGACAGATGTTTTGCAAACAATAAACACTTGTGGAAGTCGGTCTTAAATTTGACTTTTTCGGCCCCGCGCTCTTTCAAATATCAGACGGGGGGATAAATTATTCCGTCCTGTTTTCGAGTCCCTAGGGAGTGGGCGGCATACAAATCTTATTAAAGTTCATTTTTAAAGCGTTTTTAGCGTTAAGGAGGGACGCCGTCGTCATAAATACGAATCTGGCTTCCCTTTGGTCATAAATGCGAGTTCAGTGCCGTTGTAAGGCGAGAACTACCTGTATTATTCCCCTAAATCCGGGGTTGGAGCTGCTAACAGCAAAACAAAATATATTTTTCCGCCGCCATCTGGAAATCTTGCGTTAATTGGAAGAATCTGAGGATTTCTGGTGCGGGCTTAGTTATATTACATTACATAATTACATTTCCCCAGTGCTAATGTCTTTTTTTTTCCTCTTCCCCTTTTTTCCTGTTAAACCGGCGATTTAAAATAAAACCAAACTTGGCGGGCTGGTAAGGAATTTGAGCTGATTCAAGGGAGGGAGAAAAGAAAATTAAAAAGATCTCATTTCATTTGGGGGGAGGAAGAAAATAAAGGAATGGAGAGTGTTTGCAATTATTGGAAAGAGAATAAAAAGAAAGAAAGAAATTGAGGAGAAGGAAGGGAGATTATTCCTGACAAAGAAGCTTCTTTAAATTATCTGTGTTTAAAAAGAGCAGGTTTATTTTATTTTATTTTTTTTCCTTTCAATTTGCAGTCTGGGATGGAGGGATACGTTTGTGAAATAGAATTACCACCATAACTGTAGAAACAAAGGGACTCATCAAAGCATATCCAATACGAGCCTGCATTTCTTTTTAGGTGCAACAGAATTTTTAAAAATGTCACCCTGATCACCTGCTCGGAGGTTCGTCGTAATGTCAAAATTGCTAAATTTTTAGCTAAAGTGGGTGCCAATCAAAAGGGCGTCCAGTCAAGGCGGTGGATTTCCCAGTGGCAATGGATGGCTGTGAAGGTTGGACCATAAGGAAGGCTGAAGAACGGAGGCCTTTGAACTTTGGTGCTGGAGATGAAGACTCCTGCATTGAGTCCCTTGGGCAGCAAGGCCATCCAACCGGTCAGTCCTAGAGGAGATCAAACCTGGCTGCTCTTTAGAAGGCCAGATCCTGAAGAGGAAACTCAAGGACTTTGGCCACCTGATGAGAAGGAAGAAGGACTCCCTGGAGAAGAGCCTCATGCTGGGAACGATGGAGGGCAGAAGAAGAAGAAGGGGACGGCAGAGAAGGAGGAGGCTGGATGGAGTCACCGAAGCAGCCAGCCTGAGCTTCAATGGACTCCAGAGGATGGGAGAGGACAGGAAGGCCTGGAGGAACGTGGTCCAGGGGGTCGCGATGGGCCGGACACGACTTCGCAACTAACAAGAAACCAGGCTGCAAGCAGGAGAATTAGGAAATTTGCAAGGGGGGGGGAAGGGAGGAATGCATTTGCAGGATAATAAAACCAGTCCAGTGGATGGGAAACATTGCAATTCTTATTTTAACCGAGCGAGATAATTTCTTCCCCACCTCTAAGCAAAGATTAGAATAGAATAGAATAGAATAGAATAGAATAGAATAGAATAGAATAGAACAGAGAATATAGAATAGAACAGAGAATGTGGATTAGACTAGAATAGAATATAGAATAGAATAGAATAGAATAGAACAGAGAATATAGAATGGAATAGAACAAAGAATGTAGATTACAATAGAATAGAATGGAATAGAATAAAATAGAATACAGACTAGAATAGAATAGAACAGAGAATATAGAATAGAACAGAGAATGTAGATTAGAATAGAATGGAATAGAATAAAATAGAATAGAGAATAGAATAGAATAGAGTAGAATAGAATACAGACAAGAATAGAGAATAGAATAGAATAATAGAATAGAATAGAATACAGAAAGAAAACAAAACAGAAAACAAACAGAAAATAGAACAAAATATAGAATATAGAGAATAGGATAGGATTGAATAGAATGTTGAAAGGGACCTTGGAGGTCTTCTAGTCCAACCCTCTCTCTGGGCTAGGCAGGAAACACTACACCACTTCAGACAAATGGTTATCCAACATCTTGGCTGTATAATGATTGCTGCATAAAACAGGTCATTTTATTAGAATTAGTTCCTGGGAATAAGCCCCCCAGCCCCCTCCCCAAATTTAGAAGGGTGTGTCTTCTTTTGTTAGCTGTTCAGGGGCCTAAAAGTAACCAAAAGTACAGTTGCAGCTGTATTTATTTAAACCTGGTTGAGTCGAATTATCCTATTTTTTGGGGTGGGGTGGGTGTTTGCATAGGAGCCGGACGCGTGCTCGATGCTAAAGTTCGTAAAAGCTGCAAAATTAGATGATTTTGGAGGCAGATTTGGGGGGGGGGGAGAGGATATTAGGGAGATGGATTCAAAGCAGAATTGAGCCCATTTCTGCCCCCAGTGAGAGCCGGGTGGACGCAGCCAAGTTTTCTGCCGGCTAACCAGGGCCTGAAGTCACATTTCCAAACAGGTAGTTGGTGGCTTTAATAAGTTCCCTTGACGACCAATTTGTAGTGGGTGGTTGAGAGGGGGGGGGTTGCTGTTTGCAGATGGGGAAACCCCCGCCAAGCTCTTCCGTGGCAGGAGCATCCGTGCAATTTTTAGAAGGGGTGTGTGTGTGTGTGAGAGAGAGAGAGAGAGAGAGAGAATGAGAGGGAGGGAGGGAATTGATGCTGGAGACAGGGAAAGTGAAAAGGAGGAAGGGAAAATTGAAGGAGGCAAGAGACAAAGAGGCAGGGAAGAAAAGGAAGGAAGGAAAACAGGTGGGAAGGAAGGATGGATGGATGATGGAAGGAGGGGAGGAAGGAAGGAAGGAAGGAAGGAAGGAAGGAAGGGATGGAGGAATTCATTCTTTCCTTCCTTCCATCCATCTCACCCATTCCTCCATCCATCCTTCCATCCCACATTTTTCCTTCCTTCCTTCCATCCATCCATCCCACCTTTCTTCCTTCCATCCATCCATCCCACACATTTTCCTTCCTTCCTTCCTTTCATCCATCCATCCAACTCACCCATTTTTCCTTCCATCCATCCATCCCACCCATTTTCCTTCCTTCCTTTCATCCATCCATCCATCCATCCATCCCACCCATTTTCCTTCCTTCCATCCATCCATCCATCCATCCATCCATCCATCCATCCATCCATCCATCCCACCCATTTTCCTTCCTTCCTTCCATCTATCCATCCATTTTCTTTTTTCCCCTTCCTTCCTTCCTTCCTTCCTTCCTTCCTTCCTTCCATCCATCCATCCATCCATCCATCCATCCATCCCACCCATTTCCTTCCTTTCATCCATCCATTTTCTTTCCTTCCTTCCTTCCTTCCTTCCTTCCTTCCTTCCTTCCTTCCATCCATCTATTTTCTTTTTTCCCCTTCCTTCCTTCCTTCCTTCCTTCCTTCCTTCCATCCATCCATCCATCCATCCATCCCACCCATTTTCCTTCCTTTCATCCATCCATTTTCTTTCCTTCCTTCCTTCCTTCCTTCCTTCCTTCCTTCCTTCCATCCATCCATCTATTTTCTTTTTTCCCCTTCCTTCCTTCCTTCCTTCCTTCCTTCCATCCATCCATCCATCCATCCCACCCATTTTCCTTCCTTTCATCCATCCATTTTCTTTCCTTCCTTCCTTCCTTCCTTCCTTCCTTCCTTCCTTCCTTCCTTCCTTCCTTCCTTCCTTCCTTCCTTCCTTCCTTCCTTCCTTCCTTCCTTCCAAAGAAATAAAAACTTTTTGTGCAGGGAAAGGCACTCACAAGCAAAGCACACACTCACACCACCCCCCCCCCCCGAAAGGAGGCAATAAACTGGGCCTTTTAGTCATCCTCTTGGGGGTAATGAAAACGGGGCTTAGCATGCAAGTGGCAGAACCCGAGATAAAATCCGGGCTGGACAGGCGAAGCTTCCAACCGGCTGCCGGAGATTACTGTCCATCAGGCTTAGCCCGGGGAGGGGGGGGGGGGGCAGGCGGGAGAAAACGGGGGACCAGACAGCCAGAACGTGCCGGAGGCTGAAACGAGTCCAGCATAAACCATTTCCTTTGCAAAACTTCCCTTTTCGGTGGAAAACCGTCGTCGGCAAAAGCCGTCCCTTAAAGCCACCGGCACGGGGCACAGCGACCGTCACAGAGTAGTGTGGGTCCCAGTTTACGTCCATCGGGCTGAATGCGTGGGCCGCAACCGGGCTGGGTTGACAAGGGACCCTGGCTTTTGTCGTGTCCCCCCAAAACAAATGGCATAGCGGGTTTCCTGCCTGAGCAGGGGGCTGGACTAGATGACCTCCAAGGCCCCTTCCATCTCTGTTATTATTCTGTTATTATTCTGCTTGAGCAGGGGGATGGACTAGATGACCTCCAAGGTCCCTTCCATCTCTCTTATTATTCTGCTTTAGCAGGGGGCTGGACTAGAAGACCTCCAAGGTCCCTTCCATCTCTGTTATTATTCTGTTATTATTCTGCCTGAGCAGGGGGTTGGACTAGATGACCTCCAAGGTCCCTTCCATCTCTGTTATTATTCTGTTATTATTCTGCCTGAGCAGGGGGTTGGACTAGATGACCTCCAAGGTCCCTTCCATCTCTGTTATCATTCTATTATTCTGCCTGAGCAGGGGGCTGGACTAGAAGACCTCCAAGGTCCCTTCCATCTCTCTTATTATTCTGTTATTATTCTGCCTGAGCAGGGGGTTGGACTAGATGACCTCCAAGGTCCCTTCCATCTCTGTTATTATTCTGCTTGAGCAGGGGGTTGGACTAGAAGACCTCCAAGGTCCCTTCCGACAAGCCAAGGGGGAAACCCAGATTTGCCTAACAACCAGATGACCAAGCACCGCAGGGATTCCCTTCAACAACTCTGGCAACTCACATAACAACCATCTCGCTTAGCAACGGAAACTTGGGAGCTCCGTGGCGGCCCCCATCCGAGGATTATCTGAAATTGGCGACGTGAAGCCGGTTCCAAATTTCGCGTCTTCATTTTCCTTAGCAAATACTTAACACGGTTCCATACATCCAATGATGGAAATAAATTAAAATACTGTAATTTTGGGGGGTTTTTTCCCCCCTTTCTTTTCAGAAACAGTTTCCTCCCCAAAGACCGACCAGATACGCGGGACCAACTTCCCATCCTTCCTCGCGACAGATCGGCAGGAAGAGATAGGATGATGGGCTCCGGAGTCCAGAACATCTGTCTCCCTTTTAAACCTTGCTCAAAATAAAATAAAATAAAACATTTAAGTTTAGCGCTCATAAAGATAAGAAAAGTGCCAGCGGGGGAATGAGGTGGGTTTTTCCTGGTGCCAGAGATCAAAGTCTGGAGGTGTAGATTTAATCTGCTTCCCCCCCCTCCCCATTCCAGGCTTTGCCCCCCAGCCAAATAAACTCATGTTTTGAGTAAGGATCCCTTAGAAAATTCCTGTCGAATTCCCCCACCAGACCTCTCCATGTTAAAATAAAAATCAGACCCGTTCTTTCAAACCACAAGGGGGAAAAAGTTGGGAGACCTTGCCTTAAAATTGGCCTATCCTCTAGTGGCCGAGAGTTCCACCAGCTCGTTTTCATTATTATTATTATTTTATTTTATTCCCCCCTCTCGCTGCCCTGGTCTTCCATCCTCATTTGTCCCACAAGGAGGAGGAGGAGGCCGTCCCCCAATTCTGGATTTTAGCACCGTAGGAGAAAGGGGGACGGGATTTTTTAAAAAAATATTTTTTAATCATGTGGCCAGCGGAGGGATGCTGCCACGCTCATACGTGTGAAAAAATGATGGTGCAGTGGTTTAAGAGTGCAGGATACTTCTGCCGACTGCTAGCTGCTGTTCGGCAGGTTGAATCTCACCAGGCTCAAGGTTGACTCAGCCTTCCGTCCTTCCGATGTGGGTAAAATGAGGACCCAGATTGTTGGGGGGCAAGAGGCTGACTCCGTAAACCGCTTAGAGAGGGCTGTAAAAACACTGTGAAGCGGTATATAAGTCTAAGGGCTATTGCTATCTGTCTTTCTTTTTTTCTTTCTTTTTCTTTCTTTCTTTCTTTCCTTCCTTCCTTTCCTCTGCTCACTGTCAGCAGTTCAATTCCGACTGGCTCAAGGTCGACTCAGCCTTCCGTCCTTCCGAGGTGGGTAAAAGGAGGACCCAGATTGTTGGGGGGGCAAGAGGCTGACTCTGTAAACCGCTTGGAGAGGGCTGTGAAAGCACCGTGAAGCGGTATATAAGTCTAAATTCTATTGCTATTCCTTCCTTCTTTCCTCCCTCCTTCCTTCTCTCCTTCCTTCCCTCCCTCACAGTGGTTAGAATGCAGCATTGCAGGCTACCTCTGCCGGCTGCCTGCAATTTGGCAGTTTGAATCTCACCAGGCTCAAGGTTGACTCAGCCTTCTGCCCTTTCGAGGTTGGTAAAACGAGGACCCAGATTGTTGGGGGCAAGAGGCTGACTCTGTAAACTGCTTAGAGAGGGCTGTCAAAGCACCGTGAAGCGGTATATAAGTCTAAGGACCATTGCTATCTGTCTCTCTGTCTTTCTTTCTTTTTCTTTCCTTCCTTCCTTCCTTCCTTCCTTCCTTCCTTCCTTCCTTCCTTCCTTCCTTCCTTCCCTCCCTCTGCCCACTGTCACCAGTTCAATTCTGACTGGCTCAAGGTCGACTCAGCCTTCCGTCCTTCCGAGTTGGGTAAAAGGAGGACCCAGATTGTTGGGGTGCAAAAGGCTGACTCTGTAAACCACTTAGAGACGGCTGTGAAAGCACCGTGAAGCGGTATATAAGTCTAAATTCTATTGCTATTCCTTCCTTCTCTCCTTCCCTCCCAGTGGTTAGAATGCAGCATTGCAGGCTACTTCTGCCGGCTGCCTGCAATTTGGCAGTTTGAATCTCATCAGGCTCAAGGTCGACTCAGCCTTCCGTCCTTCCGAGTTGGGTAAAAGGAGGACCCAGATTGTTTGGGGGGGGGGGCAAAAGGCTGACTCCGTAAACCGCTTAGAGAGGGCTGTAACAGCACTGTGAAGCGGTATATAAGTCTAAGGGCTACTGCTATCTGGAGTCCCTTTTTGGAAACTTCGGTCCCTAAAATGAGCTGTTATTATTAAGTTGAGGATTTACCCGTGGGATTGCCGCTATTATTTTTGTGCAAGTAAAGACAAGGTTAAGGAATTGTGCCTTTCTAACGGAGAAGAGATTTTAGAATGCAAGTCACATCTGGTTGGAGAACTTCGGCGTTTCATCCCTAACTGTCCAGTCACGTTCCCGAGTTTCTCAAAAATTGACCGGGAAAGACAGGTTTTGGCGGGCGGTGAAATTTGCACCCTCTTTCTCCTTCTTTTGCTCTTTCTCTCTCCCTCTCTCTCTCTCTCTCTCTCCCCCCCCCAGCTCTGTCTCATCCGCGGACTTGTCAATATCTCTGCCCAGGATTTTAATTGTTATAAGTGGCTCTCCGAACCCTGGCTTGGCTGAGAAGAACCGAATAGAAAATAAAAAATTAAAAATCGATAAAGAGAAAGCCAGACTCGTCGGGAGGGGATGAGAAAGAAGGGGCTGGGGGCTGGAGGCTTCCCCCCTCCCCACTCCGGCAGGAGAAGGAGGAGGTTTGGAACCTTTTTTTCGCCCGGAGGGAATGGCGAGAGGAAAATGGAATTTGGGCAGGAAGCTACGAAGCCAATCCTTCTCGGGCTTGGCTCATTTAAGGGGGGTGGGCTTCGACTCCCAGAATCCCCCAGCCGGTATGATTTAAGAGGAGTGGGCTTCAACTCCCAGAATCCCCCAGCTGGTATGATTTAAGATGGGAGGACTTCAACTCCCAGAATCCCCCAGCCGGTATTATTTAAGAGGGGTGGGCTTCGACTCCCAGAATCCCCCAGCCGGTATGATTTAAGAGGAGTGGGCTTCAACTCCCAGAATCCCCCAGCCAGCATGCTTTAAAATGGGAGGACTTCAACTCCCATAATCCCCCAGCCGGTATGATTTAAGAGGGGTGGGCTTCGACTTCCAGAATCCCCCAGCCGATATGATTTAAAGGGGGGTGGGCTTTGACTCCCAGAATCCCCAGCCGGTATGATTTAAGAGGAGTGGGCTTCGACTTCCAGAATCCCCCAGCCGGTATGATTTAAGAGGGGTGGGCTTCGCCTTCCAGAATTCCCCCAGCCGGTATGATTTAAGAGGGGTGGGCTTCAACTCCCAGAATCCCCCAGTTTCCATGCTTTAATGCTTTATTCCCTTCCAACTCTTTGTTATTCTGTATTCCGGGCAGGGGTGGGGGTCAGACTAGAAGACCACCAAGGTCCCTTCCAACTCTGTTATTCTGTATTCTGAGCAGGGGAGGGGGGGGTCAGACTAGAATGGCATTAAATGGCACCCCCCTCCTCCCTCCAGGCCCGGGCAGGAAAGCTTCATGGCGTAATTTCCCTTGAATAGATTCAATTTGGGGGCAGCTACAGGCTGGCCGGGTGGAGGAGCTGACCCCCCCCATCCCCTATTTGGGGAGGGGGCAGCGGCGGGAGAACAATTCGATTTGCCAGGCCCTGCCACCAATTAGCTTTTATTGAGGCCATTTCTCATCTGGAGAGTTTGGGGAGGGGGGCAAAGCCAGTAAATTGCATCCAGATTGTCCTTCCTTCCTGGAGGGCAAAACCCCAGCCCCTTGGCAAGGGGGGGCTGGGGGGGTGGGGAGGGGAGAGGCAGGCAGGAAACCAACAGGGGCAGGCTTCAGATCCCAGGCTGGGAACCAGGTTCTGGTGAGGGTTTGCAGCCTTGCAAGGTGGCACCTGTTGAGTTTCAGCCTGCAATTGAGGAACAGGGGGGGGGTTTGAGAAAGAGAGGGTCCCCAGCCTCCCTTCAAATTAATTTCTTTTCCAACCTGTTGGATTATCTTGCTTCCAATGAATCCCCTTTCTGACCTGTTGGATTATTTTGTGGTGTCACATTAATCTGTTTTTCTAACCTGTTACGATTCCTTGCATCAAATTAATCTGTTTTATGACCTGTTAGATTTCTTGCATCAGATTAATGTTTTCCTGACCGGTTCAATTTCTTGCATCAAATTAATCTGTTTTTTCTGACCTATTAGATTTCTTGCAACAAATTAATCTGCTTTCTAACTTGTTAGATTTCTTGCAACAAATTAATCTGCTTTCTGATTCATTGGATTATCTTGCGTCAATTAATCAGTTTTACTAATTTGTTAGTTTATTTTGTGTCAAATTAATCTTCTTTCTAATCTGTTAAGATTTCTTGCATCAGATTAATGTTTTCCTGACCTGTTCAATTTCTTGCATCAAATTAATCTCTTTTTCTGACCTGTTAGATTTCTTGCAACAAATTAATCTGCTTTCTGACCTGTTAGATTTCTTGCAACAAATTAATCGGCTTTCTAACTTGTTAGATTTCTTGCAACAAATTAATCTGCTTTCTAACTGGTTAGATTTCTTGCAACAAATTAATCTGCTTTCTGATTCATTGGATTATCTTGCGTCAATTAATCAGTTTTACTAATTTGTTAGTTCATTTTGCGTCAAATTAATCTGCTTTCTAATCTGTTAAAATTTCTTACATCAAATTAATCTGCTTTTTCTGACCTGTTAAGATTTCTTGCATCAAATTAATCTGTTTTCTGATTTATTGGATTATCTCGCATCAAATTAATCTGCACTTAGGATGTTAGATTTCTTGCATCAAATTAATATATATTTTTCTGACCTGTTGGATTATTTTGCATCAAACTAAATCTGTTTTTCTGACCTGTTGGATATCTTCCTGGCACTCTAAATTTGGTGGCTGGTGTTCAGATTTGCAGAAAATCTCAGCATTCCTATGAGCACAAACAAGGGGAAATTCTCCTCCGTAAACTACAATAGAAGATGATAGCTTCGCATCCAAGCATTCTCACAACATCCTCTCTCGGAATCAATGGCAACACTCTCCGGATTCTCGCAACCTGCCCAAGAGCTAAACTACCATTCGCGCAAAACCCGGTACACGATAAACCAGGTTGTGGCTTGGCCATTAGCCCCTGCAAAACAGGTCGGCGAGGCGGCCAAGGGAAGGAACCAGGATTCGCCTCGGTCCAGAAACACAGGGGGGAAAAAATCCTTCCAGCCAAGGCTGGCATCCTTCAGCATCTTCTCCCCAGTTGTGAAAATTCAGGATGTTTTTTTTTCCCCCTCCCCAAATAGGATCATGTCTCTGTTTCATTTTTGCAAGAGGCTGGGTTGGGTGGGAGCCACGGAGAGCCACGGAGAGCCACGCTGGGCATCCACTGGCGCCAGAAGCTTTGCAGGCAAAACCATAAAACCTTTGACTCTCCGCAGTGGGAAGTGGGAGGCCAGCCGATCCTGAAGCAGACAAGATTTAAAAGAAAACTTTTTAAAACATCTGGCGGGAGGCCCATCGTTTTAGCCAGCGAGGGCAGAGAAGCCAACTCTTGACCTGGCATTGCCCAGGATGGAGCCAACATTTAAACCTGGTTTCTGAAATTTGGAAAAGGGGTGGGGTGGAGGTAGGGAAGGGTCCCAAATCTCCATCCCCTTCTGAAGATCAGGTGGCTTTTGGTAGCCCCCCCCTTCCCCACAATGCAAGTGTGGTCAAAATGTGCGTCGACGGCTGTCCTCAACTTACGACCGTGAAGGAGCCTGACATTTCCGTTGCTAAACGAGACACCTTTTTTTTAAGAGAATCGCTGCAGATGGGTTCAGCAAATCGGGCGTCCCCGTACCCCCACCCATTGACTGGGCTCGTCCGAAGGTCGCAGAAAGGACACCCGTGACCCCGGGATGCTGTGATTGTCATAAATAGGACTCAGTTGCCCAGAAACGGTCGTTAAGTGTGAAACACGATCCTAAGTCACTTGTTCTCACTTTGGTCACTAAACAAGCTAAAAAGGTTGTGAGTGTGAAACAGGGTCCTAAATCACTTGGTCTTTGGTCACTAAACAAGCTAAACAGTTGTAAGTGTGAAACTACGGTCCTAATCACTTGTTCTAACTTTGATTATTAAACAAGCTAAACGGTTGTAAGTGTGAAACACCATCCTAAATCACTTGTTTTCAGTGCTGGTCTAACTTTGGTCACTAAACAAGCTAAATGGTTGTAAGTGGGAAACACCGTCCTAAATCACTTGTTCTAACTTTGGTCACTAAACAAGCTAAACGGTTGTAAGTGTGAAACACCATCCTAAATCACTTGTTTTCAGTGCTGGTCTAACTTTGGTCACTGAACAAGCTAAATGGTTGTAAGTGTGAAACACCGTCCTAAATCACTTGTTCTAACTTTGGTCACTAAACAAGCTAAACGGTTGTAAGTGTGAAACACCATCCTAAATCACTTGTTTTCAGTGCGGTTCTAACTTTGGTCATTAAACAAGCTGTTGCAAGTCGAGGACCCCTGTATAAATTGACTTTTGGGGGTTGGTCCTTCTGCAAAGAGCCCCGCCCCCAGGTGTACAAGCCCCGCCCCCAGGCAGTACCTGCAGTTCCCATTCTCAACCAACAGGGGCTCTGCAGCTCCAAACATGTTGGGGTTTGCCTTGCACGACTAGAAAGGGGAAAAAATTACCTTTAGGAGCAGGTAAAAAGGAAGAAAAAGGTGAGAAAAAGCCAATTTAGAAGCTCAGCCAGGCGGCAGACTGTGGGAATGTGGGCGGGGCCAAAGGCTGGGAAATTTAGAGCCGGCAGCGGCACCCGATTGGCTCTCCTCGGTCAGCTGACCCGGAGGGGGAAACCAGAACGCCGTTTCTCGCCGTTCCCATTGGCATTGTCTGGAGCGCCCTCTAGGGGTGATGGGGGCGAATGGGTAGAAAGAAAGGAAAGGAAAGGGAGAAAGGGAAGGAAAAGGAAAGGGAGAAGAAAGGAAAGGAAAAGAATGGGAAAAGGGAAAGAAAAACAGTCTGGGGCTGCCCAGGTTGTCAAATAACCAAATTCAACTCTTAACAATTTCATGTCTCTTTCCATCTACCACTTCTCACCTATGTCATTCTATCTGCCATCTACCATATCAATATCTATCTATCTATCTATCTATCTATCTATCTATCTATCTATCTATCTATCTATCTATCTATCTATCTGTCTAATCTATATCTATCTATCATCTACCTACCTACCTACCTACCACCTGTCTACCTATCATTTTCTCATCTAATCTGCTATATCATTATCCATCCATCTATCCTATCTCTCATCTCTCCTATCTATCTATCTATCTATCTATCTATCTATCTATCTATCTATCTATCTATCTATCTATCTATCTATCTATCTATCTACCTACCTACCTACCTACCTACCTACCTACCTACCTACCTACCTACCTGTGTATATCTATCAATCTGAATATATATCACTATCTGTCTACCTATCCTACCTATCATTCTCATCTATTTAAACTATCATTATCCATCCATTCATCCCTCCATCCAATCTCCTATCTATATCTATCTACCTACCTACTATATCATTATCCATCCATTCATCCTATCTCTTATCTATCTATCATCTATCTATCTATCTATCTATCTATCTATCTATCTATCTATCTATCTACCTATCTACCTACCTACCTACCTACCTACCTGTGTATATCTATCAATCTGAGTATATATCACTATCTGTCTGTCTACCTATCTTACCTACCTATCATTCTCATCTATTTAAATTACTCAATCATTAACCATCCATCCATCCATCCATCCATCCAATCTCCTATCTATATCTATCTACCTACCTACTTTCTCTATCATTCTCGTCTGTCTGTCCGTCCATCTTTCTCTCTCTACCTGCCAATGCAATAAAACTGCCTCTTCTTACCGACTCCCCACTTTGATCTCTTCTCCTGGCATAGCCTGGTGGCCTCCCTTCCTTCCATCGCCTAACCAGGCCCGATTGTGCTGAGCCAACCAAAGTGGGCCTTTTTGCAGAGAGGGATGATAAAACGGTTGTTGGCTGTCATATCTGAGGGGCTGAGGGGGGGGGGGCGAAGGGAGGAGGCTGAAGCAGCCCCAATCCGTGGCTGAGCCAGCTGGGGAATTCTGGGAGTTGAAGTCCCCAGGGGTTCCCCATGGGCAGAGCCCGATTTAGGGGTACACCCCAGTTACGCAGCCAAGATGGAAGTTGGGAAGGGGGTGAGGCCGCCGCGGCGAAGCCCCCTCCTGCAGCTGGGTAGCTATCAGAGGAAAGTGAATTGCGTTTGTACATCAAGAGCTGTGAAATTGACACGCTGTGCCAGGTTCTGGCTGACACAGCCGTTTTATCGGCAAGCCCTCCTGCGCCCCGATTAAACCTCCAGGCGTATCGGATCGGGGTGGCCAGCAGGGCTCCCTTAAAGAGAAGGAAAAAACCCACCACCCCAATTTGGTGCTCAAATCAACCCACAGCCTATACCCAACGCTCTCGTCCCGATAACCCCAAAAGCACAATAAATCGTTGTGTGTGTTTTTTTTTTGATACACAAAACTAAATTATGTTCACCTATTTAAACAGTCCTTCATGCTCAAATCCACCCAGAATGCACATAACCCCCAAAAATGCAATAAATTGGTTTTAAAGTAAATTATCTTCACCCGTTTAACCACAGCTTCATGCTCAAATCCCACCCAGATTCTACGCACCGCACGGTTTATAAAAAAAAACAAAACAACAGAACCCAGATAACAAAGAAAGCACAATAAATCCATTGGAAACTCAATTATTTTTTTCCTTATTTAACACCTGCAAATCCCCGTGTAAGGGGTAGAACAATGGGGGGGGAAGAGTTTAAAAGAGAGAAAGCTAGAAGCCCAGACAAGGGTTAGGGAAAAAAATACGATTATACACAATTACACAGAATACCTGGCTTTTTAAAAACACCACACTCGGGGTGAGGGTGGGGGATCCAGATTGAGACAATCAAAATTGGGGGCTCCCTGAAGCATTTTAGCAGCCTGCCCCATTTTGCAAAAAATTCGAAATATTTCAGCATCCCATCGAAGTAAATAAACAGAAGGACGCATCCATGGGGGAATGCTTTTCCAAAGTACTGTTTTGGGATGTGGTGCAAAAATAATAAATAAATGTGGGAACCCTCCCGCAAAGGGGCCCAGCTAGAAGACCTCAAGGGGTCCCTTAGAAATGTCCTGACCGGTGAGAACAATTCATCGGTGGAAAGAGTTGCAAGTGACTCCATCACTGGATTTATTTTTATTTTTTTTAAAAAGAGACTGGACAGTTATTTGTCTGAAACGCTGCAGGTAAGGGTCTCATTAAAAGAGCGGGTTGGGCTGGGTGACCTCTGGGTGCCCCTTCCCGAGTCGAAAAAGCGACGCAGTGGCAGGAGCGTGTCCCCCCCCCCAACTCCTTCCTTTCGTCTTTTTATTTTCTGTCTGTACCCCCACTTCCCTGATTTGAATTGTGAGCCGCCCTGAGTCCCCTTGGGGAAAAGGGCGGCATATAAATCAAATCAAATCAAATCAAAGTTGTGATTGGCTCCATCACTGGAGGTTGTTTTTATTATTATTATTATTATTTTAAAAAAACAGCCATTTGTTCTTTTAAAAAATGGTGTAGGGTTTCCTGCGAGAGCACGGGGTTGGACTGGATGACCTCCAAGGCCCCTTCTGACTCGGTTTTATATGCTCCATCCTGGAGTGTCCCATGAAGCAGCAATCTCTTCCCTACTGCCCCCTAGAGGCTGTGCCACTTCTGCGCATGCCACCCCACCATGTCTCATCCCAGAGCCAATTCCCGGAATCCCAGACCGAAATGCGACAACTTTTGCGACAGGCGTGCGTCCTGTGTGTGTGTGTGTGTCCCCCTCCCACCACGGCGTGCCGTACACACAGACCCACACCCCCTACATCTGCAATGCGGCTGGTTTTCTTGCATTGCAAAGCTCGGGGGGGGGGCTGCGCCTCCCCTCGCAAATGCCACCTGCATGTTTTACAGCCACCCCCCAATTTGTGACATTTGTGGAGCCAGGGGGACGGCATTGTCGCAATTGTTTTGTGTGTGTGTGTGCACTTGTAGGTCCAGGAAGAGCTATTAAGTGTCCGGCAATAATGCCCCCGCTGTGGAGAAGGGGTATTTTTTTTTTGAATGGGCCAGGAATTCCGCGCCGAGGGTGTATCCTGGCACAATCGCACCCCTATTGCGGTGTGCGGTTGTTGTTTTTTTTGTTCCTTTGTGTAGGCTGCGCCTCGCCTTTCCCTCCCATCTTATTAACACACCGGTCCAGTCGACAACCACATAAAAAACCGGCGAGTTAAAACATGGGGCGGGGCGGGGTGTGTGTGTGTGTGTCCCTGCGGGGAAATCTTGGTGTGTGTGTTTGTGTCTGTCTGTTTTACACATGCAACACACCCAGAGCGAAACACGACAATTTGAACCGGAAAAAGTGTTGTGCCTGGTTTACTCCTTGTGCAAAAACGCACATCCCTCCTCGTTGGGACACCAAAAGGTTCTGGCTCTTTTTTAATTATTATTTTTGGCCACCATAAGGACTAGTAACTTGATCTTTCTCGAGCTTTACCAGCAAAGCCAAGCCGAAATTGCTCGAGAGGGAAATTCTACAGCTGGGGAAGTTGGGTGTGTGTGTTTTTCGGGACGCAACACACATTGTGTTCCAACAACAAGCCAACAATGACCGACACGTTGGATTCAGCAGGTTTAAAAAAAAAAAAAAGTGGGGGAGATTTTGGTTTCTTAATTTAGCCTCAAAGAAGCTGCGTGGGTGGTCCTCGACTTACGACCACAATGGGGACCAGGATTTCTGTTGCTAAGCAAGGCAGTCATGTGCACATTTTGCTATTCCTTTTGGCCACGGTTCTTAAGCAAATCATTGCAGTTGTTTATAACGAATCAGGCCGTCATTAAGCGGATCTTAATGGACTTTGCTTGGGAAAGGTCGTATCTGGGGATCGTGCGACTCCCGGAACTTGAACAACTGTCATAAATACAGGATAGTCATCAAGCATCCCAAATTTTGATCACGTGACCATGGTTGGTTGTAAGTGCGAGGACTGATGGTAAGTCACTTTTTTCAGCGACGTTAAAACTTTGGAAAGGTCACTAAACGGGGACTACTGTACTGTCCAGTGTCACGCGCTCAAAATTCAAACACTTGGCAACTGACTTGGACTTACGACGGCTCCACTGTATCAGGGGGTCCCCTGATCCTACTTGGCGGCCTTCCCAGGCTAAGTCAATGGGATTCACTTAATGACGTCCTGATTCACTAAAGAACTGCAGTGGGATTTGCTTAAGAACCGTGGCCAAAAATAGTAATAATAATCGCAACATTTGCGCATGACTCACTTAAGGACTGTCCGGCCTAGCCATGGAAATCTGGGTCTCCATTTTGGTCGTAAGTCGAGGACTAGCTATGCAGCTTCTTTTGAGGCTTCTGAACAACCTCATCACTAACTTAACGATGCAGGGATACGCTTAACAACGGTGGCACAAAAGGTCGTAAAACAGGAGCCAAATACCCTTCGTGTCTCACTTAGTGATAGAAATTGCGGCCATAAACCGAGGACTACCTGTTATTCTACATCAAGGAGAGGAAAATACTTCTTTTCATGGGGTTTTTTGGTTATTTTTCCCCTTCCCCTCCCAGGAAAAATAGGGGGAAGACTCTCTAGCTGCACCCCGCATTTCTCTTACAAGGCCCCCCACCGCAAGCATCTTGCCGAAGAGGGAATCGGCGGAGTCCGGCTGTTGCCACAGCGCCGGGCCTCTCTTGCTTGCGAATCCGCACTAATTGCCGGCAGCCGATCCGTAATTAAAACTTCCACGCTGACATTTTCCCGACATCTCAATATCAAACACTGCAATTAATCCCAGCCGCCGAGAAGGTCGCGGGGGGGGGGGGAGAGACAGAGAGAGGGAGGGAGGGACGGAGAGAGACAGAGAGAGGGAGGGGAGGGAGGGAGAGAGTGGGGGAGGGACGGAGAGAGGGAGGGAGAGAGAGAGGGAGGGATGGAGAGAGAGGGAGAGGGACGGAGAGACAGAGAGTGAGGGAGGGAGATAGAGACAGGGACAGAGAGAGGGAGGGAGAGAGAGAGAGACAGACAGAGACAGGGAGAGAGAGGGAGGAAGAGAGAGAGAGAGAAAGGGAGGGAGGGAGACAGAGACAGGGACAGAGAGAGGGAGGGAGGGAGACAGAGAGAGAGACGGACGGAGAGAGAGAGAGACAGACAGACAGACAGAGACAGAGAGAGGGGGAGAGAGGGAGAGAGAGAGAGAGAGGAAGGGAGGGAGACAGAGACAGGCACAGAGAGAGGGAGGGAGGGAGACAGAGAGAGAGAGGGACGGAGAGAGAGAGACAGACAGACAGACAGACAGAGGGAGGGAGAGAGGGAGGGAGAGAGACAGAGAGAGGGACGGAGACAGAAAGAGAGACAGATAGGGAAGGATGGAGAGAGAGACAGAGAGAGAGAGGGACAGAGAGAGAGGGGGGGAGGGAGAGAGACAGAGAGGGGGGAGGGAGGGAGAGAGACAGAGAGAGGGGGAGAAAGGGGGAGGGACAGAGAGAGAGAAGGAGGGAGACAGAGAGAGAGAGGGGGAAAGACAGAGAGAGGACGAGAGGGAGGGAGGGATGGAGAGAGAGAGGGAGAGAAAGAGGGATGGAGAGACAGAGAGAGGGAGGGAGGGACAGAGAGGGGGGGAGGGAGGGATGGACGGGGGAGAGAGAGAGAGGGGAGGACAAACCGCTGTTTGTCTAAACCATCATTTGTGCAATTTCCAAGCTTGCTCCTTTTGTGAGCGGACAACACCTGTTTTGAAAAATGGAAACAGCAGTAGGGTGGGCGAGGTAGCCTCCCCCACTCCACCCCGAGTCTTAATTTTGCTATTTTTGCAAAAACACCCCAGATGGGAAAAAAGAGATTTCCACTAAAAGGGGGGGGAAATTAGCTGAAATCTCACATCTTGAGAAGCAGGGGGGAGGGGATCCCTTTGCTCTGATCGACTGGGATCTCCCCCAAGGGAAAGGGGAAAGAGATCACGGTTATCTTCAGTTAGGGAAGGAAACAAACCCCGACAGACCAGCATGGGTGTTTGGGGGCTCAACTGGGCAAGCCTGCAACTTTTTTGGGGGTGGGTGGGTGAATTTTTGGGGGCTGGAAAAGCAGAGACATTGCAATACGGGTAGTCCTCGAGTTACGACCACAATGTACATTGCTAAGGGAGACGCTTAAGTGGCCCCCGACTTTGCTTGTTGTTAAGTTACTCGCGGAGTTGTTAAGGGAATCCAACTTGGCTTGTCACTAAAGGGGATCGCATGACACACACACACAGACACACACACCAGAATGCTGCAACCGTCATAAATATGAAACCAGTTGCCAAGCGTCTGAGTTTCGATCACGTGGCCGTGGGGAATGCTGCAACGGTCGTTAAGTGTGGAAAAATGGTCATAAGTCAATATTTTCCTGCTACAGCTATCATCAACAATACTCTCTTGAAATCCCCTTCGCTTCATTCTCACCACCATCTACTCAATATTTTCCTGCTACAGCTATTATCTACAATACTCTCTTGTAATCCCCTTCACTTCATTCTCACCACCATCTACTCAACATTTTCCTGCTACAGCTATCATCAACAATAGTCTCTTCTAATCCCTTTCGCTTCATTCTCACCGCCATCTGCTCAATATTTTCCTGCTACAGCTATTATCAACAATAGTCTCTTTTAATCCCCTTCGCTTCATTCTCACCGCCACCAACTGCTCAATATTGTTCCTGTCTCCTCCCCACCCATTTTCCAAATTTTTCCTTTCAAGGAGCGAGGTAGGGAGCCGGGAGTGAGAAGGAGGACCCCCATTTCTAAAACGGATTTATTGTTTGGCTCAGTCACCGATGATCCCGGATTCAGCGGGAGGGACCACCAAATTTAAAAACACAATAATCATTAAAAAAAACATGGGAGCAGCGCACCAGCTACAGGAAGTTGCTTTCTTCATGGAAGATAAAATAATGGAGCCGTCCGTCAGGATTGTTCTCATCGAGAACAGAAAGCGCGGGGAAGCTGACACGGTCCAGAGGGTGGGGTTTTTTTTTGGGGTGGGGGGCAATGTTCACCCCAAAGAGGAAATTTTGGGGTGGGGTATACAAAGCCAACCTCCTCTATTTAAAGCAGCACGGTTTTAAGTCCTTGGGAGATTGCCAGCGGAGTAACGGGGAGAAATCTCGTCTCTTTGGCGTGAAGTCCTGGGGAGATTGTCTTTCGGCTGAAATCTGGAAGGGACTCAAATCTGAATTTTCTTGTTTGGGGTGGGGGTAAGCCAGCTTGGTGGTGGTGGTGATGGGGGTCTCCATCCGGTCCCGGAGGCAGAAAGCACAGCTTTGATATCCGGTGGTGGGAACGAGACACAATGCCTGGAGGGAAAGATCGGAGAAAGAGGGATTGTTATAAGAGCCCATGGCAGCGAGATTTCCCGATGCAGAAATGTGACCGGGGGCCGAGCAGGGGGGAGGGGGAGACGCGACGGTTATCAAAGACTTCTTCTAATTTGGTGAAAGCGCCCAAACTCGCCATCTGAAAATATACGAAGAAGGTTCAGCCGTACTTTCTGGCTTGATTTTTTTTTCCCCGCGGGGAATTTTAGCCACCCAAAACTCTCTCGGAATGCGAAGTTTGCGTCCCGTGCCCGATTATTTTGCAACGAAGAGCAAATTTCAGGCCCAACCCTGGCTACATTTCATTCCTGACCTTCCCCCTTTCGGATCTCCCCAAATTTTAATCCCCTCCCATTCGGGGGTCACGTTTGCTCATTCGCCGCCTCCCTCCGGAAAAGGACCGCATATCCGTACAACTTTCTCGCAAGTTTTGTTACATTTTTCTTAACTAACACCTTTCGGAGGTGGGGGGGAGAGGCAGGAGGCAGACAGAACCCCCACTTCCAGGGCAGTACAGTCACACCTACAGCTAGTCCTCGACTTACGACAGCTCACTTAGTTCCAAGTTACAACGGCACTGAAAAAGTGACTTTTTCACACTTATAACCCTCGCATTCCCACCCTCGCGTGTTCAAAATCCGGACGCGCTTGGGCAACTGGCTCATATTTATGACGGTTCGCAGCGTCCCGGGGTTAGGTTTCTGCGGCCTTTCTGACAAGCCAAAACAATCGGGAAGCCAGAATCACATCACAACCGTGTTTCCGAGGTGGCGCAGTGGTTAAATGCAGCACTGCAAGCTACTTCAACTGACCGCAGTTCGGCTGTTCAAATCTCACCGGCTCAGGGTTGACTCAGCCTTCCATCCTTCCGAGGTGGGTAAAATGAGGACCCCGGATTGTTGTTGGGGGCAATATGCTGACTCTCTGTAAACCGCTTAGAGAGGGCTGAAAGCCCTATGAAGCGGTATATAAGTCTAACTGCTATTGCTATTGATATTGCTAGATAGATAGATAGATAGATAGATAGATAGATAGATAGATAGATAGAGAGAGAGAGAGATAGAGATAGATGATGATAGATAGATATAGATAGATGATAAATAGATACATAGATAGAGAGATGATAGATAGATGATAGATAGATAGATGATAGATAGATAGATGATAGATAGATAGATGATAGATAGATAGATAGATAGATAGATAGATAGATAGATAGATAGATAGATAGATAGATAGATATAGGACCCAGATTGTTGTTGGGGGCAATATGCGGACTCTGTAAACCGCTTAGAGAGGGCTGAAAGCCCTATGAAGCAGTATATAAGTCTAACTGCTATTGCTATTGCTATTGCTATTGCTAGATAGATAGATAGATAGATAGATAGAGAGATAGATGATGATAGATAGATAGATATAGATAGATGATAAATAGATAAATAGATAGAGAGATGATAGATAGATGATAGATAGATAGATGATAGATAGATAGATGATAGATAGATAGATAGATGATAGATAGATAGATAGATAGATAGATATAGGACCCAGATTGTTGTTGGGGGCAATATGCTGACTCTGTAAACTGCTTAGAGAGGGCTGAAAGCCCTATGAAGCGCTATATAAGTCTAACTGCTATTGCTATTGCTAATCGTGGCTTAGAAGGGTTGTGAAACAGGGCAAAAAACCCCCCCAAACCAAATATACATTTGCCTATTTGTCTATAGACAAATAGACACTTAGCTGGGCTCGATCACAGTCGTTACGTCCAGGATATATATCCCACCCACCAATCTATTTTCTCTTTCTCCAGCCCCCCCGGTTTGCAAGAAGCAAAGTCGCAGGGGCCAAATCCACCAGAGAAATAAATTATCTGTCCAGCCACCATCATCATCATCATCATAAAAGAATTTATGTTTGCATTTAAAGAAAAACCAGGCGCGATGAACGAAGGGCAGCTGGGCGAGAAGGAGGCGAATGGATTTTCTCCGCGCGTCCTTAATATGTATAGATATTTTCGCCCCCCAAATTTCTCCCGGCTATCGTTCTCAAAAGACCGTCCTTTGCTGACAACGCCTCTCTCTCTCCCTCTCTCCCCCTTCCCTCCTTTCGTATCGACTTCTGACATTTTCATGGCTCCCTGATTTGATTTCGACAGATTAACCAATTTGTTTTGCAATTTTCTGCTTTCTTCCTTGCCATTCGGCTGGCCTTTGCCACGGGCCCCCGGCAGACGACGACGGGCATTTCGCGAATGAGCTCCATTTATTTATTTTGTCTTTGTTTTTAAACTGTTGGCTTTTATGTCGGGGCTCCGAAAGGTTACGCCGAATCGGTGGGGCAATGATAGTGTGTGCGCATTTTACAGGAGGGCGTGCTTAGTAAACCACTGGCTCAGCGATGGTTTCAGGTTACGGCGGTGCTGAAGTGGCCAATCAATAGATCGTTCTCAGGGTTGGAAGGGGCCCTGGAGGTCCTCTAGTCCAACCCCCTGCAGGAGACCATTTCAGACAAAGTGCTGTCCCAATCTCTTCTTTAAAAAGCCTCCAGTGATGGGGAAGTAAGGAAAGAAGGAAGGGTTAGAGATGGAGTGAAGGAAGGATTGGGGGAGAGGGAAGGAAGGAAGGATTAGAGATGGTGTGAAGGAAGGATTGGGGGAGAGGGAAGGAAGGAAGGAAATAGGGAAGGAAGGAAGGATTAGAGGGGGAGTGAAGGAAGGATTGGGGGAGAGGGAAGGAAGGAAGGAAGGAAGAAAAGAAATAGGGAAGGAAGGATTAGAGGGAGAGTGAAGGAAGGATTGGGGGAGAGGGAAGGAAGGAAGGAGAGAAATAGGGAAGGAAGGAAGGAAAGATTAGAGATGGTGTGAAGGAAGGATTGGGGGAGAGGGAAGGAAGGAAGGAAGGAAGGAAAGAAAGAAAGAAATAGGGAAGGAAGGCAGGATTAGAGATAGAGTGAAGGAAGGATTGGGGGAGAGGGAAGGAAGGAAGGAGAGAAATAGGGAAGGAAGGAAGGATTGGGGGAGAGGGAAGGAAGGAAGGAAGGAAGGAAGGAAGGAAGGAAGGAAGGAAGAAAAGAAATAGGGAAGGCAGGATTAGAGATGGAGTGAAGGAAGGATTGGGGGAGAGGGAAGGAAGGAAGGAGAGAAATAGGGAAGGAAGGAAGGATTGGGGGAGAGGGAAGGAAGGAAGGAAGAAAAGAAATAGGGAAGGCAGGATTAGAGATGGAGTGAAGGAAGGATTGGGGGAGAGGGAAGGAAGGAAGGATTGGGGGAGAGGGAAGGAAGGAAGGAAGGAAGGAAGGAAGGAAGAAAAGAAATAGGGAAGGCAGGATTAGAGATGGAGTGAAGGAAGGATTGGGGGAGAGGGAAGGAAGGAAGGAAGGAAGGAAGGAAGGAAGAAGGAAGGAAGGATAGCAGAATAACAGAATTGGAAGGGACCTTGGAGGTCCAACCCCCCTATCGCATGTCAGGGCTGTCCCATCTCTCGCCTCCAACTCGGGGATGGACTAAATGACCTTCAAGGATCCCCCTCTCCTTATTCCATCCCCCCTTCCCCCCCCCCACCAATACTTACACTCTCACTAGAAATCCTCAGGAGCCTGAATGGAAGCGGAGAGGATCATCCCGGATTAAAGAGGCGTTCCTTCGGGATTTGGGAACACTGTCGGCCCACCCGTCCCAAAATCAGCTGTGTGGTCAATCGAAGGAGAAATGAGGAGGGGGTCTTCGTCAAAGTCTAAAGTGCCAAGCGGTCGGTCAGCATCTCCGCAGCGGGGGGGTAACAGTGGGGTGGAGGGATCCCTCCGCCGGCGCTCCCTAATCGGCCCGAGTCTTTGGGGAGGAACGCGATCCAAATTCCCGGCAGTCAGAGCCAGAGAAAGGGCACCACCAGGAGAGCCAGGCAGGCGACGCTAAGCCGGATCGGGGCAGGGCTGTGTGCACGAATGACCTCTGCTTCTGGGGAGAGAAGAGAGAGAAAGGAAGAGGCTGAATGGAGAAATAGTAACGCGCGCACACACAAATTGAGAATTGCATTTTGGGCCGTCCCCGATTTACGACAATGACGGCCGGACGCTTACAACGGCAACGGAATGAGGGACGTTTTCCCATGCTTCCGGGCGTTGCAGCGAAATTAGTTATAAACACGATTACATATCCCTGTGTGGTTTTGTTTTCTGCATTTAAATCCCGGACGATCCCCCACTACCCCGGGCAAAAAAACCCAAAACAACTTACTCTCTGGACCTCCTCTCCCTCGGGGCTGAGATTTGGGGGCCTCCGTCACGGGGTCTGCGGCTAGGAAGGAAACAGGTACAAGGCAGTGATCGCTCGGTGGTCTCCTTTCCCTCGGTCCTCGCGCAGAAGAAATGCACATCAATCATCCCCGGAGGGACAAATTTCACGTTTCTAAGCCTAAAAAAGAATCCTCATCCACCCTGTCTGAGGGGATTAAACCACAGCTCCCATCATCCCCAGGCAGCCAGGGTGTTTAGGGAAGCTGCAGAGGTGGTCCTCGGCTTACGACGACCCCTCCAAGTTACAACGGTGCTGGGAAAAAACGACTTACGACTGGCCTTTCCACTTAGAACTCCTAAAACATCCCAGGGTTGTACGATCCCTGTTGGTGATATTCCTAGCCAGCTTCCAACAAGCCAGATCAAGCTGGACTCCCTTAACGACTGCATGGTTCACTTAACAACAGCGGCGATTTACTTAACCACCATAGCAGGAAAAAAAGTCGTAAAACCGTGTGCGACTTCCTGAACGACCGCCTCGCTTAGTGATGGGAAAACTCCAGATCTTTTCACAAAAAAAAAAAAAACCCCATCCTGGTTTGTTTTCACAAAACCAGCAATCATGGATACCCACAAACCTGGGTGGACGGGCTAAACTTACTGGTCGCGGCTTTGCAGCAGACCAAAACGCGTAGCTTCAAACACTGGCCAGGACTCTCCGGGGCAGGGATAGCTGTCGGAAGGGAAACAAACCAAGAATGGTGGTTTAGAAGATCAAACGGCCAAGTTGCACCAAGCAAAATCAATAGCAATAGCAGTTAGACTTATATACCGCTTCATAGGGCTTTCAGCCCTCTCTAAGCGGTTTACAGAGTCAGCATATTGCCCCCAACAACAATCCAGGTCCTCATTTTACCCACCTCGGAAGGATGGAAGGCTGAGTCAACCCTGAGCCGGTGAGATTTGAATTGTGAATTCTATTCCACTTTTTTATATTCTATATTTTCTATTCTATTCTGAATTGTGAATTCTACTCTACCTTTTTATATTCTATATTTTCTATTCTATTCTGAATTGTGAATTCTATTCTATTCTTTTTATATTCTACATTTTCTATTCTATTCTGAACTGTGAATTCTATTCTACCTTTTTATATTCTACATTTTCTATTCTATTCTGAATTGTGAATTCTATTCTACCTTTTTATGTTCTATATTTTCTATTCTATTCTGAATTGTGAATTCTATTCTACCTTTTTATATTCTATATTTTCTATTCTATTCTGAATTGTGAATTCCATTCTACCTTTTTATATTCTATGTTTTCTATTCTATCCTGAATTGTGAATTCTATTCTACCTTTTTATATTCTACGTTTTCTATTCTATTCTGAATTGTGAATTCTATTCTACCTTTTTATATTCTATGTTTTCTATTCTATCCTGAATTGTGAATTCTATTCTACCTTTTTATATTCTACGTTTTCTATTCTATTCTGAATTGTGAATTCTATTCTACCTTTTTATATTCTATATTTTCTATTCTATTCTGAATTGTGAATTCTATTCTACTTTTTTTATATTCTATATTTTCCATTCTATTCTGAATCGTGAATTCTATTCTACCTTTTTATATTCTACATTTTCTATTCTATTCTGAATTGTGAATTCTATTCTACCTTTTTCTATTCTATATTTTCTATTCTATTCTGAATTGTGAATTCTATTCTACTTTTTTATGTTCTACATTTTCTATTCTATTCTGAATTGTGATTCTATTCTACCTTTTGATATTCTATATTTTCTATTCTATTCTGAATTGTGAATTCTATTCTACCTTTTTATATTCTATATTTTCCATTCTATTCTGAATCGTGAATTCTATTCTACCTTTTTATATTCTACATTTTCCATTCTATCCTGAATTGTGAATTCTATTCTACCTTTTTATATTCTACATTTTCTATTCTATCCTGAATTGTGAATTCTATTCTACCTTTTTATATTCTATATTTTCTATTCTATTCTGAACTGTGAATTCTATTCTACCTTTTGATATTCTACATTTTCTATTCTATTCTGAATTGTGAATTCTATTCTACCTTTTTATATTCTACATTTCCTATTCTATTCTGAACTGTGAATTCTATTCTACCTTTTTATATTCTATATTTTCTATTCTATTCTGAATTGTGAATTCTATTCTACTTTTTTATATTCTATATTTTCTATTCTATTCTGAATCGTGAATTCTATTCTACCTTTTTATATTCTATATTTTCTATTCTATTCTGAATTGTGAATTCTATTCTACTTTTTTATATTCTATATTTTCTATTCTATTCTGAATTGTGAATTCTATTCTACCTTTTTATATTCTATATTTTCTATTCTATTCTGAATTGTGAATTCTATTCTACCTTTTTATGTTCTAAATTTTCTGTTCTATTCTGAATTGTGAATTCTATTCTACTTTTTTATATTCTATATTTTCTGTTCTATTCTGAATCGTGAATTCAGAATGTCCAATATAATATCCAGGTGTGCTCTTTCATTCGATCGATTTTAATCAACTCGACTGTAGTTGATTAAGACACACCCAATTCCAGCACAGGTTGCTTCATGGCAAAGCCCCCCCCCCCCGCCCACTTTGAATGCACCGGCGGCATTTGGAGGGCATTAAAATGCAGGTGGCGGCGAGGAACAATTTTACGTCCCCCCTCCCCATTTTGTGCGTGGCAAGGAGGCGGAGAAGCAACTGGGGTTCTCCTAACAGGCGTGTTTATTTCAATAAATCCATCCCAAAAGCCATGGCGATGGAGCCTGGGCTGACACCTGGCGTGCATCTGGTTTATTTTATTTTATTTTACATTTTTAATCGAGCGCGGCAAATCAGGGAAGAGAGGAGCCGCATTTTTGATCAGACAAGGTGCGAAGACGGAACGGGATAAATTCCAAATCGGGGCAAGTTTTTGGGGAAAATCTGGGTGGATGACCGATGAAAATGCTAAGCTAGCATCCGAGCGGGGTGCTTAAGGGCCAGATCCTGATTTCTCTACCCAACCTACCCTGTAAGGGGGGGAGGGGGTTGTTGCCGGGGCTAAAAGGGACGGCGGATTTATCCTTTGTTATCACCTGGAGTTTAGGACAGCTGTCTAGGACTCCCGAGGAAGAATAAATGTTGCATAATGGCATTAACCCTGCCAACTTTAAATCACAATTTAACTCAGTTTAATTCTCCTCTCCCTCCCTTTGGGTTGGACTAGAAGACCTCCAAGGTCCCTTCGCGCTCTGATATGCTGTTATTTTGCTCTCCTTCCTTCCTTCCTTCCTTCTTTCTTTCCTTCCTTTTCTTCCTGTTGGATTAGAAGACCTCCAAAGGCCCTTCGCGCTCTGATATGCTGTTATTTTGCTCTCCTTCCTTCCTTCCTTCCTTCTTTCCTTCCTTCCTTCCTTCCTTCCTTCCTTCCTTCCTTCCTTCCTTCCTTCCTTCCTTTTCTTCCTGTTGGATTAGAAGACCTCCAAGGTCCCTTCCAGCTCTGATATGCTGTTATTTTGCTATTCTTTTTCCTCTCCTCTCCTCCCTTCCTTGGGGTTGGACTAGAAGACCTCCAAGGTCCCTTCCAGCTCTGATATGCTGTTATTTTGCTCTCCTCCCTCCCTCCCTTCTTTCCTCTTGGATTAGAAGACCTCCAAGGTCCCTTTCAGCTCTGATATGCTGTTATTTTGTCTTCCTTCCTTCCATCCATCCATGGGGTTGGACTAGAAGACCTCCAAGGTCCCTTCCAGTTCTGATATGCTGTTATTTTGCTCTCCTCCCTCCCTCCCTTCTTTCCTCTTGGATTAGAAGACCTCCAAGGCCCCTTTCAGCTCTGATATGCTGTTATTTTGTCTTCCTTCCATCCATCCATCCATCCATCCATCCATCCATCCATCCATCCATCCATCCATCCATCCATGGGGTTGGACTAGAAGACCTTCAGGGACCCTTCCAGCTCTGATATTCTCTTCTTTTGCTATTCTTTTTCCCTCTCCCCTCCACCGCTATTCACAAGCTTATACATAAACTTACTCATGAAATAAAAGTCCAAAAACTCCTTAACTTACATATATAGTAATATTCACGGCCGCTCTGGAATTCGATGCCCAACGAAAAGGGGGTAAACCTCTGGATTTTCTCCGAGAACCGGACGGCGCCGTAGGCCGCATATGGGCGGTTACACTCCCAACGTTTGAAAGCGCCCGGCGTTTCGTAGCAGCCTTGGTATCCGTCGGCGTTGACCATGAGCAAAGTGAAGGATTCCGGCTTCCCACTGACCAGAGGCCGGTCATAATGTGGGCAGTAGATATCCAGGTAATCGTTGATGGACACCTGAATGGCATAACCTCCATCTGAATTGAAGAACCTGGAAATGGAAAGGAGAAATGGCTTTGAATGAGGTCAGTGGACTGATTAAAAATATATATATATATCCAGATTTATTTTTTAAGGAGGACAGAACAGGGACTCTTGCAGGGAAGCAACGGATAGATTCTTCTTCCTACTTAACCATATATCGAATTATCCTCTCTTGGAACCAGAGCAAGCCCTCAAACTGGGAGGCAACAGGTAAGACTCCCCAACTGTTCTACTCTCACCTGTAAACGACGGAGCAGGGACTCATGCAGGGAAGCAACTGATGAGACTTTTCTTCTTGCTGCTTAACCACAGTACCTATCAACTTATCCACTCTTGAAACTAGAGGAAGCCGTCAGAGGGGGAAGCAGCAGGCAGACTCCCCAATTTATCGACTCTCACCTCTAAAGGACAACGCATACAGGGAAGCAATGGGGAGACTCCTTTCCTACTTATGGGCTTTCCCCATCCACTTATCCCTTTGAGAGAGAGAGAGACAGAGAGACGGAGAGACAGAGAGACACAGAGAGAGAGACAGAGAAAGACACACAGAGAGAGAGAGAGAGAGAGAAAGACAGAGAGAGAGAGAAAGACAGAGACAGAGAGAGAGAGAGAGAGAGAGAGAGAGAGAGAGAAAGACAGAGACAGAGAGAAAGAGAGACAGAGAGAAAGAGAGACAGAGAGAAAGAGAGAGAGAGAAAGACAGAGAAAGAGAGAGATAGAAAAAGACAGACAGAGAAAGAGAGAGAAAGAAAGAGAGACAGAGAGAGAAAGAGACAGAGAGAGAGACAGAGAGAGAAAGAGAGAGAAAGAGAGAGAAAGAAACTTTTGAAACTAAGGAGAGACAGAGACAGAGAAAGACAGAGAAAGAGAAAGAGAGAGAGAAAGAGAGAAATAGAGAGAGAGAGAGAGAGAGAGAGAGGGAGAGAGGAAGGTCTCAAACTGGGAGGCAACAGGTAAACTCCTTCACTGATCTTCTCTCAACCACAGATCCGTCACTCAGACAGGGAAACTATGAGTAGACTCCTTTCCTCTTTATCCGCCTGATCCATCCGTCTAGCAGTTCGAAAGCACGTAAAAAATGCAAGTAGAAAAATAGGAGCCACCTTTGGTGGGAAGGGAACGGCGTTCCGTGCGCCTTCAGGAGTTGAGTCATGCCGGCCACATGACCCTGGAGACGTCTTCAGACAGCGCTGGCTCTTCGGCTTTGAAATGGAGATGAGCAGCGCCCCCTAGAGTCAGGAACCACCATATGTGCGAGGGGAAGCTTCACCTAAGCTGCTAATGTCTGCTTATTTCTTGCCCGCAATTTCCCCCTCCAGGAGAAAAAAAAATCGCAGGTGACTTTCCCAGCGCGACATTTTTGGTGTGTCCCGCGAATTGACACGCCGGCTTTGAAGAGGGATGCACAAACCAGAACTTGTGCAAAGCACGCCGTTCAGCCGCCCCATCGGGGTGGAGAGGTTGGTTGCAGGGCGTTAAAAGGAGACAGAGGCCGCCGCTAAAATAATTAGAAACGCCACTGGCCTGTTTTGATGCCGCGAAGATGAAAAGATTCTAAGCATCTTTTTCCGGTGCCGAGAAAGAATTTGGAGCCGTTTTTTAATTCGACTCTAATTAAAGGGAGTCCCCGAATGACAATAGTCCATTTAGGGACCGTTCCAAGTTACGACGGCACCCATGAAAAAGGGGGGATCATTTTTGAAGGCATCCCGACAGTCTTGTGATCCAAATTCAGCCACTCGGCCATGGTCTCGCATTTACGACGTGAGTTTGGCTCCCTTTTACAACCTATCTTTGCTGCGGTTGTTAAGCGAATCCCCGCAGTTGTTAAGTTATCCATCCGGTCGTTAAGTGAAGCTTTGCTCGTCGGGAGGTCGCAAAAGGGGATCGGCGTGACCCCCGGGGCGTAAATATGAGTCGGTCATCAGTTTTGATTACATGACTGCACGAGGGTTATTAAGTGTGAAAAAAAGGTCCCAAGTTCCTTTTTTCAGGCCCGTTGTAACTTGAAGCGGCCACTAAATGAAGCATAAGTCGAGAACCACCTGTATTGGGGGGGGGGGGGATCTACCTTTGACTGCAGTCGCTCGTGAGCCAGAGGTGTTTGGAGAGGACAAACCGAATTTCCTCTTAATATTTACATAGGGGGGAATTTTCAAGCTAGGAAAACATTTTATTAGAAGTGATTAGAAAGCTAAAAATAAAAACACCCTTCATGTATTTTATTCGCAGGGAGATAAAATTGTGTGTGTGTGTGTATTTGTGTATGTGATGCAAAATAGATTAACAGGACCCAAATTACCAGCCAGAGTTACAAGAAGTAAGTCCTCAACTTACAACATTCACTTAGCGACCCCTTCGGCGTTAGAACGAGTCATTTTTCTGCACTTACGACCCCTGCCGCATTCCCGCAATCCAAATTCAGGCGCTTGGGAAGCAACTCGTATTTACGACGGCCGTACCTCCCGACGAGCCACATCAACGGGGAAGCCTGGATTCACTTAGTGACCGTGGACTAGCTTCCCAACTGCGGCAAGAGAAAGGTCATATAAAAGTCTCACTTCACGACATAAACATTGGGAAGTCCCTGTATTTGGCCGGCTTGCCATATATATCTCTGTTTCGGGAATGGGACGTTCTCGTTTAGGAAAAACTTTTTCAAGAGAGAGAAAGAGAGAGAAAGAAAGAGAGAGAAAGAGAGAGAGAAAGACAGAGACAGTGAGAGAGACAGAGAAAGACGGAGACAGAGAAAGACAGAGACAGAGAGAGAGAGAGAGAAAGAAACTTTTGAAACTAAGGAGAGAGAGAGAGACAGAGATAGAGAAAGACAGACAGACAGAGAAAGAGAGAGACAGAGAAAGACAGAGAAAGAAACTTTTGAAACTAAGGAGAGAGAGAGAGAAACAGAGAGATAGAAAGACAGAGACAGAGAGAGAAAGAGAGAGAAAGAGGGAGAGAAAGAGAGAGAGAAAGACAGAGAGACAGAGAAAGACAGAGACAGAGAGAGAAAGAGAGAGAAAGACAGAGACAGAGAGTTTCGGTGGTCTGAAGAACTTTGGTTCTCATCCTGATAATATTTGGATTTTTTCTTTTTTAAATTCCTTAAAAAAAAACTTTTGCGGCTTGGCTGGCTGTCGCCGAGATTAACACCTTCCCCGGCTGCCGAAAAAACGGCGCCGGCGAGTTTAAACCCACCTTTCTCTCTCTCTTCCACAAAACTCGCTAACGTCTTCCCCACATTAAAACCAACCTCAATGCGTCAACCAGATTAAGCGCTGACTCAAAAGGGACGGATTTCGCAAACCGCAAAGCCGAGTTCCAAAGAAACGAGATCGCTTTCTGACGGACGCCGACGACGTGAGAATCAATCTTGCACCGGGGAGGTTCGAGAGGGCACTTTTCGGCCTCTCCTCCTTCCCAATTTTAGGAATCCCGGCCTGCCATCCACCTCCTCCCCAAAAGATCAGAGTCTTTTAACCCAGCGTTAAAAGAGACGTACAATCCGAGATAAGTTGCATTTCCAAAGCTATAGACATGTGCAATCTTGTAAGGGCAGCTTAAGCTTCGAAAAGCCACTGCAAATATAAATAAGGCAGACGCTGGATTTGATTCTCTAGGGAAAAGAACCACCGCAGGGAAGTTTGCAACGAGGCCTTTGGACTCTGGTGCTGGAGAAGACTCCTGCATTGAGTCCCTTGGACTGCAAGGCCATCCAACAGGTCAGTCCTGGAGGAGATCCACCCTGGCTGCTCTTTAGAAGGCCAGATCCTGAAGAGGAAACTCAAATTCTTTGGCCACCTGATGAAAAGGAAGAAGGACTCCCTGGAGAAGAGCCTCATGCTGGGAACGATGGAGGGCAGAAGAAGAAGAAGGGGACAGCAGAGGAGGCTGGATGGAGTCACCGAAGCAGCCGGCCTGAGCTTCAATGGACTCCAGAGGATGGGAGAGGACAGGAAGGCCTGGAGGAACGTGGTCCAAGGGGGGTCGCGATGGGTCGGACACGACTTTGCAACCAACAAGAAACCAGGCTGCAAGCAGGAGAATTAGGAAATTTGCAAGGGAGGGAAGGGAGGAATGCATTTGCTGGATAATAAAACCAGTCCAGTGGATGGGAAACATTGCAATTCTTATTTTAACCGAACGAGATAATTTCATCCCCACCTCTAAGCCAAGATTAGAATAGAATAGAATAGAATAGAATAGAACAGAGAATATAGAATAGAAAATGAAGATTAGAATAGAAACAGAGAATATAGAATAGAATAGAACAGAATGTGGATTAGAATAGAATAGAATAGAACAGAGAATATAGAATAGAAAATGTAGATTAGAATAGAACAGAGAATATAGAATAGAATAGAACAGAATGTAGATTAGAATAGAATAGAATAGAACAGAGAATATAGAATAGAAAATGAAGATTAGAATAGAACAGAGAATATAGAATAGAATAGAACAGAATGTGGATTAGAATAGAATAGAATAGAACAGAGAATATAGAATAGAAAATGAAGATTAGAATAGAACAGAGAATATAGAATAGAAAATGAAGATTAGAACAGAGAATATAGAATAGAATAGAACAGAATGTAGATTAGAATAGAATAGAACAGAGAATATAGAATAGAAATGAAGATTAGAATAGAACAGAGAATATAGAATAGAAAATGAAGATTAGAATAGAACAGAGAATATAGTATAGAATAGAACAGAATGTAGATTAGAATAGAATAGAATAGAACAGAGAATATAGAATAGAAAATGAAGATTAGAATAGAACAGAGAATATAGTATAGAATAGAACAGAATGTGGATTAGAATAGAATAGAATAGAACAGAGAATATAGAATAGAAAATGAAGATTAGAATAGAACAGAGAATATAGTATAGAATAGAACAGAATGTAGATTAGAATAGAATAGAATAGAACAGAGAACATAGAATAGAAAATTAAGATTAGAATAGAACAGAGAATATAGAATAGAATAGAACAGAATGTGGATTAGAATAGAATAGAATAGAACAGAGAATATAGAATAGAAAATGTAGATTAGAATAGAACAGAGAATATAGAATAGAACAGAGAATGTGGATTAGAATAGAATAGAATAGAACAGAGAATGTAGAATAGAATAGAACAGAATGTAGATTAGAATAAAATAGAATAGAACAGAGAATATAGAATAGAAAATGAAGATTAGAATAGAACAGAGAATATAGAATAGAACAGAGAATGTGGATTAGAATAGAATAGAATAGAACAGAGAATATAGAATAGAAAATGAAGATTAGAATAGAACAGAGAATATAGAATAGAACAGAGAATGTGGATTAGAATAGAATAGAACAGAGAATATAGAATAGAATAGAACAGAGAATGTAGATTAGATTAGAATAAAATAGAATGGAATAGAATACAGAATAGATTAGAATAGAGAGGAGAATAGAATACAGACAAGAATAGAGAATAGAATAGAATAAAGAAAGAAAACAAAATAGTCGGACACTACTTTGCAACTAACAACAACAAACACCTTAACAATAATTTTATTACAATTTTTAAATCCTTAATAATTAAATTTTTCCTAACAATAAAAAAAACCTGAACACTTTATTTAAGGCTTCGATTGCACGCTGCTAGAGCTTTCGAGCCACGAACCGATGAGCCTATTTTTTTTTTAAAAAGAGACACAACTTATTTGCACCCTGTTGCAAAATGCTCATTTCCCCCCTTTCCCCGCACCTAGAAATCTAGCTTCTCGGGGAGAAAGCCTCGGGCTCTCATCCTTTCCTCGCAAGCTCCACACACACATAGAGTGTTTCAAAAAAAGCGAAGCTTAAATCAAGGAAGCTGCAAGGAAAAGGCGGGGAGAGAGGAGGCTTTCTCCCTTGACAGGTTAGATTTCTCGGTGCGGGGAAAGGACCGACGTTGTGCAAGAGGGAGCAAATTGTTTGGGGTGTGTGTGTGTTTACCTGTCAACCCTTCCCCATAGAGGTAGCGGGAGTGGCCGGCTAGCTCTTCCCACAGTCCTTCTTGGTGTGGGTTTAACCAGGCCTCAAATTTGCTGCCAAGTTAACTTCTCCCACGCTTAGCACAGCAAAAACAAGCTGGAATGTGTTGCGTCTCTCCAAACTGCCACACAAACACACACCTCCCTCTCTCTCTACACACACACACAAACACACCTCCCTGCACCAACCACCCAGGTGGCTCCTTTCTAAAGTTTTTTTTTTTTAAAGGGGGGGATAAGAAAAATTAAATCTCTATGGAGCCCAGGATCAAATCCCACCCAGAATATGGATAATTCCCCGACTTCCAACAAGTTGGTTTAGGGACCAAAGTTACAAAAAAGTGACAATGCAACCGGTTTTTCTCTCTCTCACACACACAAACACACACACACACAAGCGATCAAAATTTCAGACCCGTGGCCACTCGGATTTACCACTGCCCCTTTTGCGACCGTCCGAAAGATTCACCGAACCCCCCCGTGGGATGAAATTTCGATGATTTGCCGAATAGCCAAAGGTCGTAGAACGGGGCAAAAGGCACGTGAGAAATGTCTCGCTTAGCGACATGAACCCTGGACTCAAAATTGTGGCCGTAAAGTGAGGACTGCTTGACGTAAAAGAGCTGGGTCGTTTGCTGCAGATGTTGGGGGTGCGTTTCAGCCTCGGGTGACCCCCCCAAAATCTTTGGTGCTTTATATATAATAGGAATCTCTCTCTCTTTCTCTCACTCTGTCTGTCTTTCTCTGTCTGTCTCTCTTTCTCTCTTTCTTTCTCTTTCTCTCTCTCTCCCTCTCTCTGTCTCTTTCTCTGCTTTCACTCTCTCTCTCTCTCTCCCTCTCTCTCTCTCTCTCTTTCTCTGCTTTCACTTTCTCTCTGCTTTCTCTCTCTTTTTATCTCTCTGCTTTCACTCTCTTTCTCTCTGCTTTCTCTCTCTGTCTCTCTCTCTTTCTCTCTGCTTTCACTCTCTCTGCTTTCTCTCGCTCTTTTTCTCTCTTTCACTGCTTTCTCTCTCTTTCTCTCTATCTCTGCTTTCACTGTCTCTCTCTCTCTCTTTCTCTCTGTCTGTCTGTCTCTCTTTCTCTCTCTATCTTTCTCTTTCTCTCTCTCTCTGCTTTCACTCTCTTTCTCTCTGCTTTCTCTCTCTCTTTTTCTCTCTCTGCTTTCATTGTTTCTCTCTCTCTGCTTTCTCTCTCTCTCTCTCTCTGCTTTCTCTCTCTCTGCTTTCTCTGTCTCTCTCTCCCCTTAGTTTCAAAAGTTTGCTGAGATTTAGGGTAGGAAAAAATGCATGTTTTCCCCCAAAACACGACTCCCTGCAATTCTCTTTACAGGTTATAAATGGCCGAGAAGGAATTGTGGAAAAAACAGGAAAAAAAACAGAGAGGGGGTGAATTTTTGTTTTGCTCCACTTTTGCTAAGTTTTAAGCATTTCTTTTTTGCCCTGCGAGTAAAACTTGGTTTGTTTAGAGAGAAAAGAACCTGGAATTGTTGGTTTTTAAATTACTTAAGCCCAAGGGAGGGGGGGATGAAGCTGGTTAATTGCAGCTTCAGGAGACAATCCTGGTTTGTTTGAAGAAATGCAACTCTTATTGGCTTCAAAGGTGTCTTGGAAAAAAAGCTTCTGTGCAGAAAAGAAGGACGCTAAATGGAAATAATCTCCAGAGAAACAAGATCCAAAGGAAGGAGGGAGACACAAGAAGAATGAAAGAAGAAGAAAAGAAGGAAAGAAGAATGAAAGAAGAAATGAAAAGCAACTTGTTAGTAAGGAGAAACTGGAGACAACCAGGGAAATAATAGCCAGAAAAACAAGATGGGGAATAGAAAAAGGTATTCAAAGGAAGGAGACACAAGAAGAAGGAAAGAAGAAGGAAAGAAGGAAAGAAGAATGACAGAAGGAAAGAAGGAAAGAAGAATGAAAGAAGGAAAGAAGGAAAGAAGAAGGAAAGAAGAAGGAAAGAAGGAAAGAAGAAGGAAAGAAGAAGGAAAGAAGGAAAGAAGGAAAGAAGGAAAGAAGAAGGAAAGAAGGAAAGAAGAAGGAAAGAAGGAAAGAAGAATGAAAGAGGGAAAGAAAGGAAAGAAGGAAAGAAGGAAAGAAGAAGGAAAGAATGAAAGAAGGAAAGAAGGAAAGAAGAAGGAAAGAAGGAAAGAAGAATGAAAGAAGAATGAAAGAAGGAAAGAAGAATGAAAGAGGGAAAGAAGGAAAGAAGAAGGAAAGAAGGAAAGAAGGAAAGAAGGAAAGAAGAAGGAAAGAAGGAAAGAAGAATGAAAGAAGAATGAAAGAAGAATGAAAGAAGGAAAGAAGAATGAAAGAGGGAAAGAAGGAAAGAAGAAGGAAAAGAAGGAAAGAAGAAGGAAAGAAAAAGCCAATTTGTTAGTAAGGAGAAATTGGAAACAACCAGGGAAATAATCACCAGAAAAAGAAGATGGAAAAAGAAACAGGTATCCAAAAGAAAGGAGGAATAAGAAGAAAAGAAGAATGGAAGGAGAAAGAAAGGAAGAAGGAAAGAACCAGCCAACTAGTTAGAAAGAAGAAATAACACAGCCATCAATGTGATGAGAGTCAGCTTCAACTATTGGGGGAGATAAACGCATATTTTGGAAAGAGAAACGAGGGAGGAGTTTTGCCAACAGCAACCTGCTTAAACTCCCCCTCCCCAAAATTATAAAGCTGGATCTCAGCCTTCCCCCCCCCCACCAAAAAAAACCCCCAGCCCTGGCTCATGGAACAAACATGGCAGAGGTGGGGGAGGTTTGCCCCCTTCTCTTCCCCCCTGGTGGAGCAGAAGCAAGGAGAGGGGGGGGAAGATAAGTTAAGCCCCTTCCCCAATAAAAAAAAGGGAAGATCAAAGGGGAAGCTGAACTTCCAAAGGGGAGGAAAGAGAAGGGGCGGGGGGGGGGGAGCCGCGGGCACCTGGGCGGCCTTCAAACAAAGAAGATGCTGAACTCGCAACATGGAGCCGGGCACAGCCGAAGCCCCCCGGCCCAGATCCCCCCCTCCTCCTCCTCCTCCGCGACCCCCACCCCGCGCGCCCCGCCCGCCGCTTTAACTCCTTCTTTCCCAAAGTTTGAGAAACTTTTTTCCTAAAGGAAAGACGCGTGGGGGGGGGGAGTTGGGGGTAGAAAGAAATGAGGGGGGGGGCAAGGTTGAGTTGGGAGGGGTTTTTGGAAAGGGGGGGGATTTTGGGGGGAGGGTTCTTGCGCTTTCTTCCTGCCCTCCGACAAAGGGCGCCCATCCTCTTGTGGGGAAGGGGTTTGGGGAGAGGAGGGGGCGTCTTAGGAAAAGAAGAGGGGGGGGGTTAGGGAAGAGGCCCCTCAGGGGTGCAAGCGCTGAAGGGAAAGGAAGAAAGGAAGGATTAGAGGGGGAGTGAAGGGAAGGAAGGAAGGAAAGAAAGGATGGATGGATTGGAGGGGGAGTGAAGGAAGGATTGGGGGAGAGAAAAGGGAAGGAAGGAAGGGTTAGAGAGGGAGGAAAGGAAGGATTGGGGGAGAAGGATGGATGGATGGATGGATTGGGGGAGAAGGAAGGAAGGATGGATTGGGGGAGAAGGAAGGAAGGATGGAGTAGAGGGGGAGTGAAGAGAAGGAAGGAAGGATAGATTAGAGGGAAAGGAAAGAAGGATTAGAGGAGGAGTGAAAGGAAGGAACGAACGAATGATGGTTTAGAGGGGGAATGAAGGAAGGATTGGGGAGAGGAAAGGAAGGAAGAAAAAGAAGGAAGGTTTGGGGGGAAAAGGAAGGGAGGAAAGAAAGGAAGGATTAGAGGGGGGAGTGAAGGGAAGGAAGGAGGAAAAGAAGGTTTGGGGGAGAGGAAAGGAAAGGAAGAAAAAGAAGGAAGGATTGGGAGGGAGAAGGAAGGGAGGAAAGTAAGGAAGGATTAGAGGGGGGAGAGAAGGGAAGGAAGGAAGGATTAGAGAGGGAAGAGAAGGGAAGGAAGGAGGAAAGGAAGGTTTGGGGGAGAGAAAAGGAAAGGAAGGAAGAAAAAGAAGGAAGGAAGGATTGGGGGAGAAGGAAGGGAGGAAAGAAAGGAAGGATTAGAGGGGGGAGAGAAGGGAAGGAAGGAAGGATTAGAGAGGGAAGAGAAGGGAAGGAAGGAGGAAAGGAAGGATTGGGGGGAGGAAAGGAAGGAGGGAAGAGAAAGAAAGAAAGAAAGAAAGAAAGAAAGAAAGAAAGAAAGGCCCATTCCAGAGCCCTGGGAGTGGAGGATGGGCGAAGGAACCCTGGCGGCGCCCCCCCCTCCCCCTCCCCCCTCCCCTTTTCCTCCCCTACCTGGGGTTGCTGGCGTTCCAGTAGACGCTGTGGCGGAGGCCTCGCACCTGCCGGGCCAGCAGGGCCCCCCAAAAGAGGAAGAGCCCCCAAGGCAGCAGCAGCAGCGCCTCCGTGGGGCGCATCGCTCCGTCGGGAGGGAAAAGGGGGGCGCAGCGTTGGCGGCGGCCGGAGGAGTCGCGGCGGGACGGGGGGGGAGGGGAAAAGAGCCCGGCCCCGCCTCCCCCCCCACCTCGCTCGCAACTTTCCCACCAATCAGGAGCCGCGCTGGAGCCCCAAAAGAAAAACAAAACTTTGAGCCAAACTTCGGAGCGAGGAGGGAGGCGGAGAAGGGCGGGGGGGGGGGGTTAACTCTTCGCGGGCCGCTGCCTCCATTCATTCGGGCAGCTAAAAGGGGCCGAGGGGGTGGGGGACCGACGCTCCCTCCGGCTTCTACTCCTCTGCCATCAATCAGGAGGGAGCGGGACCCTTGGAGGTCATATAGTCCAACCCCCTTGCACAGAAAGAGGGAATAACAGAGCTGGAAGGGATCTCGTCCATCCCCCCCCCCGCTCAAGAGAATAACAAGAGCTGGGAGGGACCCTCGGAGGTCATCTAGTCCAACCCCCTGCTCAAGGGACGGGACCCTAGAGGTCATCTAGTCCAACCCCTTGCTCAAGAGATGGGACCTTGGAGGTCATCTGGTCCAACCCCTGGCTCAAGGGATGGGACCTTGGAAGTCATCTAATCCAACCCCTGGCTCAAGGGATGGGACCTTGGAGGTCATCTAATCCAACCCCTTGCTCAAGAGATGGGACCTTGGAGGTCATCTAATCCAACCCCTTGCTCAAGAGATGGGACCTTGGAGGTCATCTAATCCAACCCCCTGCTCAAGGGATGGGACCTTGGAGGTCATCTAATCCAACCCCTTGCTCAAGGGATGGGACCTTGGAGGTCATCTAATCCAACCCCTTGCTCAAGGGATGGGACCTTGGAGGTCATCTGGTCCAACCCCTTGCTCAAGGGATGGGACCTTGGAGGTCATCTAATCCAACCCCTTGCTCAAGAGATGGGACCTTGGAGGTCATCTGGTCCAACCCCTTGCTCAAGAGATGGTACCTTGGAGGTCATCTGGTCCAACCCCTTGCTCAAGAGATGGGACCTTGGAGGTCATCTAATCCAACCCCTTGCTCAAGAGATGGGACCTTGGAGGTCATCTGGTCCAATCCCCTGCTCAAAAGAGAGTAACGAGAGCTGGAAAAAGACTTCGGAGGTCATCTAGTCCAACCCCCTGTTCAAAAAGACACAACGGAGCTGGAAGGGATCTTCTTGGAGGTCATCTAGTCCACCACCCCCTGCTCAAGAGATGGGACCTTGGAGGTCATCTCGTCCACCCCCCCCTGCTCAAAAGAGAATAACAAGAGCTGGGAGGGGCCTCGGAGGTCATCTACTCCAACCCCCTGCTCAAAAGAGAATAACGGAGAGCTGGAAAAAGACTTCGTAGGTCATCTAGCCCAATTCCCTTGCTCAAGAGGTGGGACCTTTGGAGGTCATCTAGTCCATCCCCCTTGCTCAAAAGAGAATAACAAAGCCGGGAGGGGCCTCGGAGGTCATCTAGTCCAACCCCCTGTTCAAAAGAGAGTAACGAGAGCTGGAAAAGACTTCGGAGGTCATCTAGCCCAATTCCCTGTTCAAAAAGGCACAACAGAGCTGGAAGCGACCTTGGAGGTCATCTAGTCCAACCCCCTGTTCAAAAGAGAGTAACAAGAGCAGGAAGGGACCTTGGAGGTCATCTAGTCCAACCCCCTGCTCAAAAGAGAATAACAGAGCTGGAAAGGATCTTGGAGGTCATCTAGTCCAACCCCCTGTTCAAAAGAGTAAAAAGAGCTGGAAAAGGCACAACAGAGCTGGAAGGGACCTTGGAGGTCATCTAGTCCAACCCCCTGCTCAAAAGAGAATAACAGAGCTGGAAGGGATCTTGGAGGTCATCCAGCCCAATTCCCTGTTCAAAAAGACACAACAGAGCTGGAAGGGACCTCGGAGGTCATCCAGTCCAACCCCCTGCTCAAGAGATGGGACCTTGGAGGTCTTCTAGTCCAACCTCCTTGCTCAAAAGACAGAAGAAGAGAGCATAGTCTTTTATGACGCGACAGATGACAAATACATTTAACAGATAAATAAATGTTTATTTATACAGTTTTTATCTATGGAGATAAGGGCCACCTGCTTCAGAGCTTCAGAGCCAGGCGGGGAGTTGTCTAGCTTGATCCGCCAGAACCTCCAGCCCCAAAAGCAGTCTATCTGGGTGAAACTGAAAATCTCCATAACTGAAGTGTCAACATCTGTGTGATATTATCAAGGTGCCTGCTGTTTACCCACGTTCTGTTTAGTGACCCTCAGAAGCTTACGACGGCCCTGAAAAAGGTTGCAAAAGCAAGGTGGTCGTTAAACGAATCACAACCGATTGTAGCACTTTTTTTCCGCCACGCTTTTTGAGCAAATCCGTCCTTAAGTGAATCCAGCTTCCCCGGTGATCCGGGGACTCTGCGACCATCGTAAATACAAGTCAGTTGCCGAGTACCTGAATTTTGATCCTGTGGGGGAATGCTGCGATGGTCGTAAGGGCGAGGACCAGCCAGGAATGGCTTTTTTTCAGCCCCGTCGCTAAATGAACGGTTGCAAGTCAAGGACTATCTGGAAATATCTTGTTAGGCCTTCCCAACGTCCCATTCGCCACTTTTGACCTCATGATGCCTCCGTTTCCCCTGTACGGGTAGTCCTCGGTTTACAACCGTTCATTTAATGACCACTTAGGACTGTTTTCCACACCTGACGATGGTCACAGCGTCCCCCCCCATGATCAAAATTCAGCTCTTCGGCCACTGACTTGTTTTTACGACGGTCGCAGAGTCCCAGGTCACGCGATTCCCGCTTTTGCGACCTCCTCGCAGTCAAGGGGGAAGTCGGACTCACTGAACGGCCGTGTGACTGACTTAACAACTGCAGTGGTTCGCTTAACGACCGTGCCAAGGAAGGTTGTAAAACGGGGCAAAATTTCTGCTTTGGCTGCTCCATTTTCCACCGTTTAATAAATCAAATCAAGTCAAATTAAATTAAACGCTCTGAGGAAGAAGATGGACTGAGGCGCCATCTACTGGAGAAACGACACAGAGACTGGGGAGGGAGGGAGAATGAAGGTAGTCCTCAACTTACGACCACCACGGAGCCCCAAATTGATGTCGCTAAGTGAGACATTTGTCATAAGCCCGGTTGGCCTCCACCTTGCGACTTTTCTCGCCACGTTCGTTAACGTGCGTCGCTTTCAGGTGTTAAGTGAGCCACATGGCCGTTAAGCGAATCCCCCGTGGACTTGTGTTTGTCAGAGAGCCACCAAAGGGGATCACGTTACCGTCATAAGTACGAGTCAGTTGCCAAGCGTCTGAATTTGGAACCCGTGGCCACAGGGGGGCTGCGACGGTCGTTAAGTGTGAAAAATGGTTCATAAACCCATTTTTCCAGGGCCGCATTCATTTCAAATGGGCGCTAAATGAATAATTATAAGTCGAGCGCTGCCTTTCTTGCTCCAAAAACGAGAATTTGCCCAGAAATCAAGAGAATCGATCTCTTTTTATTAAGGAAAAAAAAAAAGATGGCGTCAGTTTTCTGGATCGATGAATCCACTTCCGCTGGAGAATAGCTTTCCTCTTGCACACGCACGGGTGTGCAACACACATGTCCACATCTCCAGGGGTGTGGATGGGCGCCACAGAGAGTTCGGCATTCCTAGTGCAAATATTTTTTTCCCAGAATTCCCCCGGAGAGGATTCGAAGCAGGAGACGGTCAAAATGGCCTCCCTTTAGCCGAGTTTTAGGACTTCCGGCCGATGTCCATCCCGGACGATCCCCCATCACTGCCCCGTGCTTACGATGGATGGAGACCGGGTGGTGAGGAGAAGGCGGTTCTGCAAAATCTACAGCCAAGCGAGCGACGGGGGAAGATGGCGGGCGGTCCTTTCCGCGGGAAGTGCCTTGTGCAAAGGTTGAGAGAGCTCTCGGTGCGAGCGAGCCACGTTATATTTCGTGAGGGTGTCCTGAAGAGCCGGCCAGCGTGGAAGGGGGCGGAGGTGCGGGTCTGGAAGAAAATAGAGGGAGTCCTCGAATTTCCGACAACAATTTCCTCGCTAAGCGAGGCATTTACTAACGGAATGTTCCTCCATTATACCACCTTGCCTGCCGCGGTTGTTAAGCGAATCCCTACAACTGGGAAGTCAGTTGCACGATCGCTAAAGAGGGGGGGGGAATCACCTGACCCTGGGGCATTGCAACTGTCGTAAGTACGAGTCATTTGTCGAATGTATGAATTTTGATTATGTGACCCGCCGGGAGGCGGCAAACGGCGCTAAGTGAAAATCGGTCGTAAGTCACCTTTTTTAGTGTCCTTGTAACTTCGGTCACTAAATGAACTGTGCTTGTGACAACTGACCCACTTTTACGACGGTTTGGGTTATTTCACTGCAACCTTTTGCAGGGAAACAAATCTTTGGGTTTTCTGCAAAAATCCCCACCCCAAAACGCCTTTTTCCCCACCTTTAGACTCACCTGGATGGCAGCATCTGGACCTCGGCGTCACAGCTGGGCATAGCATGGGATGGATCCAGAGGCAGCGGCTTCTGGGGAGGGGGAGGCTTGGTGGGGCTCGGCGACTAGCGGGGGAAAATGGAGCCAAAATTGCATTGACGGAAGGCAGTGAATCAAAGCAGGGCCCACCCCTCAAATAGTTCCTCCAGGCAAACGAGTCTGGGGGAGAGAGCGTCTCAATCTTTGTGATTCTAAGACGGGAGGACTTCAACTCCCAGAATTCCCCAGCCAGCTTTTGCCTCGTGAATTGGAGGCCATCTTAGAAGGATGCGAATCTTAAAGCACACTGACTAAGGAATTCTGGGAATCGAAGTCCACCCGTCTTAAAGCATGCCGGCTGGGGGATTCTGGGAGTCGAAGTCCACCTCTTAAAGCAGGATGGTTGCGGAATTCTGGGAATTGAAGTCCACCCCTCTTAAAGCACACGGGATGGGGGATTCTGGGAGTTGAAGTCCACCCATCTTAAAGCACACGGGATGGGGGATTCTGGGAGTCGAAGTCCACCCATCTTAAAACACACGGATAGGAGATTCTGGGAATTGAAGTCCACCCATCTTAAAGCACATTGGATGAGGGATTCTGGGAGTTGAAATCCACCCCTCTTAAAGCACACTGGATGGGGGATTCTGGGAGTTGAAGTCCACCCCTCTTAAAGCACACTGGATGAGGGATTCTGGGAGTTGAAATCCACCCCTCTTAAAGCACATTGGATGGGGGATTCTGGGAGTTGAAATCCACCCCTCTTAAAGCACACAGGATGGGGGATTCTGGGAGTTGAAATCCACCCCTCTTAAAGCACATTGGATGAGGGATTCTGGGAATTGAAGTCCACCCCTCTTAAAGCACACTGACTGGGGAATTCTGGGAATTGAAGTCCACCCCTCTTAAAGCGCACTGACTGGGGAATTCTGGGAATCGAAGTCTACCCCTCTTAAAGCACGCAGGATGGGGGATTCTGGGAATTGAAGTCCACCCCTCTTCAAGCACACGGGATGGGGGATTCTGGGAGTCGAAGTCCATCCATTTTCAAGCATGATGACCAGGGGATACTGGGAATTGAAGTCCAACTGTCTTAAAGCTGCCAAAATTGTGAAGGGCTATTCCCTTCTGTTCTCCCCACATTTCTATTTACAAATGGAGTCCCTTCCACCCCCCCACCACCCCCAGGTGAAACAGTTACCTGAATTTTGGGAATAGGGTCAGGAGGCAACGGGCGTATGGGAGGGCCGGGTCGATCCCCAGCAGAAACCTGGGCAGAAAAAGTTCAGATAGCAAAGAACAACATGCAAGGTTTGAAGAGGGTTATTTTTTTTTCCAGAAAAAGAGATCAGAAATGGTAATTTATGAAGAAGAAACGTCAGTTCTCTTAAGGATCTTGAGGGGAGAGGGGGGAAACCGCAACTGATTTGTTTCTATTAGACATTATACAGGTAGTCCTCGACTTACGACCGCAATGGAGGCCCCGACATCTCTTGTTGCTCAGCGAGACATCTGCCCCCATTTCTGTGACCTTTCCCGCCTCCGTCGTTAAGGGAAACGCGGCGGTCGTTAAATGAGCAACACGGTCATTAAGCGAAACCGGCTCCCCCCCCACCGCTCATGAGAAGGTCGCGAAAAGTGGATTGTGTGACAACCCTGCCCCCCCCAGGACACTGCAACCGTCATAAATGTGAGAATTTCGCTCACGCGGCCTCGTTTCAGTGCCGTTGTTAACGTCAGTCACAAAGCGGCGTAAACCGAGGACTACCTGTTTGTTAAACCTTCCTCAAAGCTCCGGGGACCTCCAGAAAGAGAGGACTGACATACGAGGATCCCACCCTGGTGCCCGCTATCTCTGATCCTTGCTCATCCGGAATAGGAATAGCGGGGTACCACACGAAGGGGACAGAGAAGTGGGGGTATTTGGGGGTGGGGAAATGTCTCCTGCCTCATCCTTTCATGCGCATCCATGCAAGGCACATGCCACAGCCTCCAAGAACATACAACGGTTCTCCCCCGCCCCCAACGTCCCTCTCCTTCTCCCGGCTCGGTTACCTGTGCATCCTTCCCGATCGGGTCGGGCGGCAGCGGCTTCGAAGGAGGTTCAGGCCGCGCAGCACTCAGCGCAACAGGCTGCTGCAGCGAGAGACAGAAAAGGGGGAATCCCGGAGAGACGGGAAGAAGAGAGACAGAATGGACGAGGAGGGTAAATGTGGAACTGGCGACATGCTGGAGGTTAAGTCAGACGGCGCCATGCACCATGCGGCAAGAGAAGGTGAGGACAGACAGACAGACAGACAGACAGACAAAGGAGGGCGACCCAGATTTTAGGGGGAGGTGAGGAGTCCTTCCCTCTGCTTCCTTTCTTGGACAATGCGGATTACCTGAGGCGAGCCGAAGAAAGGACCAACACAGCCCGTCTACCAAAACGGGGTGCGGAAAAAGGGTTCACCGACACAAGCGCGCCCGACGAAACCGCGGGGACAAAACCGCGAGTTCTAAACCGCCCCGACGAATGAGCGCTGAAGCGCGCCGACAACAGCGCACCGACAGAAGCGTGCTCTAACCCTAACCCTAAACCTGACCCTAACCCTTACCTTAACTTAAATCGCGCTTCTGTCGACGCACTGTCGTCGGCGCGCTGATGATGTCGTGGTTTTAGCGCCGCGGTTTTGTCGGCGCGCATTGGTCGTGCGCGCATCGGTCGGGTCTCGCGGAAAAAGCCCTTGCATGAAAAAATAAGGCTGCCTAGGGAACAGTTAGATAAGAGATTGCTGAGCCCAAGGCTGCTTAACGGGTGGAGAAAGGAACCGCCGGTTGTTTCTCAGGCTCAAAAAAGAGATAGCGTGAGATTCGTACTTTTAGACTTGCAAGTTTCCAATAAAGGTTAAGGTTCCCCTCGCACGTATGTGCTAGTCGTTCCCGACTCTAGGGGGCGGTGCTCATCTCCGTGTCAAAGCCAAAGAGCCAGCGCTGTCCGAAGACGTCTCCGTGGTCATGTGGCCGGCGCGACTCAACGCCCCCGAAGGCGCACGGAACGCTGTTCCCTTCCCACCAAAGATGGTCCCTATTTTTCTACTTGCTTTTTCGAACGCGCTTTCGAAGGGCTAAGTTGGATTCGAACGTTTAGACTTGCGAGCTTCCGCTCAAGTAACCCGACCGTAAAATAAATTAGCTTCTCTTTGCGGGGAGCGGAGTTGGGAGATGCCTGTTGGATAAGAGACAGCTGAGCCCTCAGCTGCATAACAGGCAAAATTGACGGCGGGAGAATAGTACTTTTAGACTTGTAACATTCCTGTTTTGTTTTGTAGCCCCGGGGCTCACACAAAGAGGGGGTCCCCCCATTTTATCCAGCTGAACCCTGAATTCTCCCCTTCCCATGTCTCCCTTCCCCCCCAAAATACAGCCTCATGGAAACCCACCTAAATTATAATCAGGTGGATTTGTTTTCTCACTTTACAAATACGAGTTTCCAAATTACCAAAGTCGAAACGAGACAAAATATCTCCGTGTGGGGTGTTCTCCCTTCCGGGTCTCGTTTCGTTTCCCTTTTGGGAGCCCCCCTCCCCACTCCCCACAATTCCTCAATATCAAATCTGCAGGCCCCAAAACTAAAATGGGGCAAGAGAGAGGAATTCTCTCTCTCATTCTCTCTCTCTCTCTCTCTCTCTCTTTCTCTCTGTCTCTCTCTTTCTCTCTCTCTCTCTCTCTCTTTCTCTCTGTCTCTCTCTCTTTCTCTCTCTGTCTCTGTCTCTCTTTCTCTCTCTCTTTCTCTCTCTCTCTCTTTCTCTCTCTCTCTCTCTCTTCTCTCTCTCTCTTTCTCTCTCTCTGTCTCTGTCTCTCTCTGTCTCTCTCTCTCTCTCTGTCTCTCTCTCTTTCTCTCTCTGTCTCTGTCTCTCTCTCTCTCTCTCTCTCTTGCAACGATCAAACAAGCTTTTTTAAAACAATCTGAAATTTAAAAAATCTTAATCTCTCTCCGGTTCTGTGGGAAGAAGTATTGGCTTTGGGGGGGATCAGCCGAAGAAGAAAAAAAAGGGGGGGGGGGTTCAGCCTCTCCCCCCCCCCCCATTTACCTTCGATGTTGGCATGAGTTGAAGCTCCGTGCTTTGTTTCCACTGTGGGGGACGAGGGCGGCTTGGGGGAGCCTTGCCGTAACTTCGGAGTCCTGGTTGGGTGATCCTGGAGAAATGGGGATCAGAGGGACACGGTTTTAATCCCGGTTTCGGGGCGAGCTAGGCGGGGCGGGGGAGAGACACTTCCCCGCGCTGCTGGGAAAACCAAAAACACCCCCAATGGAAGCAGTCCATGCCACGCGGCCTCCTTGCAAATCCGATTCGTGGGTAGAGGTTTTGCTAAGCCAGGGGTCGGCAACCGGAGAGAGTCGAGGTGGCGCAGTGGTTAAATGCAGCACTGCAGGCTACTTCAGCTGACTGCAGTTCTGCAGTTCGGCAGTTCAAATCTCACCGGCTCAAGGTGGACTCAGCCTTCCATCCTTCCGAGGTGGGTCAAATGAGGACCCGGATTGTTGTTGGGGGCAATATGCTGACTCTGTAAACCGCTTAGAGAGGGCTGAAAGCCCTATGAAGCGGTATATAAGTCTAACTGCTACTGGAGCTGCATGTGGCTCTTTCACCCTTCTGCTGCGGCTCCCTTTCGCCGGTGAGCTCCAAAATTGATAGGGATTTGGGTTAGGAGAGGTGGAGGCACAAAAGGACGCCGCGCTGGGAGGAGACTGTATGGTGGGGAAATTAGACTTCTGGTCGGCTCCAGAATTAAGCGGTGTGGGTGGATGTTCCAGTTAGGACTTTTGTGGCTCTTTGAGTGTTTAAGGTTGCCGACCCCTATGTGAAGCCAAGAGCGGTTTAAGCCATGATCCAGGAAGCCGCGGCTGGCCAAACGCGGAGCGAATCAAACCCAGAGAGCAAAAAATCCAAAAGCACAACAGAAAAAAACAAACGATTTTTTAGAAAGCAGAGAGGTGGGTTTTGCCGAGTGCCAATCGGGGCAGGAAAAGGAGCTTAAGAACGAGAAAAGCCACGGTTTGGGGGCCTTTCCCGCCAACCCAGGGGGTCCGCAAACCACGATTCTGGTTGCCGCGTTAAAGGGCCTTTCCATCCCCTTGAGTTTCTCCTGCAATGGTTCGCAGGAAGTTGTGCGCCGACCCGCTAGGATTGGCAGAGGAGGGGAGAATGACGAGGCCTGGGCAGGGTCTGGCGCCAGGAAGGATTCACAGGTAGTCCTCGACTTACGACGGCTTTGGCCACCAGAATTTCTCTAGGTTGCCTCCTGGTTTTTGCAAGCTTTGTAAAAAAAAAAAACACGGGTGCGAAGGGAATTGCTGTGGTCGTTAAGCGGATCAGGGAAGGTCACTAAGTGAATCTGGCTACCTCCCCTCTCCCCCGTTGACTCTGCTCGTGGGGAAGGTCGCAACTGGAGACCATGGGATGCTACAATTGTCACAAAAATATGCCGGCTGAATTTTGCCCGCGTGGCTGTAGGGATGCCTCGACGGTTATAAGTGAGAGGAATGGTCGTAAGTCAAGGACTACTTGCAGACGTACACACACACCAAACAGCACTGTCGCCGTTCAGAGCCAAGAGACAACCAGCCCCTGCGACGGAGGGGAAAAACCCCCCAATGATTTCACATGCAGAGCGAGGGGGGCGTGTACTCCGAAACCCATACTCCTTCGCACCTTTCGGCTGGGTGAAGGAATTGCACCTGCGACTCGGGCTCGGTCCTAAAGAGGAAGGGTTGCAGAGTGAATGCACAAAACAGAGATTGGCGTTCTTTTTCCTAAGAACACTCGGCGGGAATTTAATTTGTTTATAATTGGGAGTCTTTCTATCTTTCTATTTGTTCCTTCCCTTTCTCCCTCTCTCATCTGTCCTTCCTTCCTCCTCCTTCCCTCTTTCTATTCCTTCCTTCCCTTCCTCCCTCTCTCGTCCTTCCTTCCTTTCCCCCCTTGGTCTTTCTATTCCTTCCTTCCCTTCCTCCCTCTCTTGTCCTTCCTTCCTCCTTCCTCTTTCTATTCCTTCCTTCCCTTCCTCCTTCTTTCACCTTCCTTCCTTTCCCCTCCCTCTTTCTATTCCTTCCTTCCCTTCCTCCCTCTCTCGTCCTTCCTTCCCTCCCTCCTCCTTCCCTCTTTCTATTCCTCCCTTCCTTCCTCCCTCTCTTGTCCTTCCTTCCTCCTTCCCTCTTTCTATTCCTTCCTTCCCTTCCTCTCTCTCGTCCTTCCTTCCACCCTCCTTCCCTCTTTCTATTCCTTCCTTCCCTTCCTCCCTCTCCCATCCTTCCTTCCTTTCCCCTCCCTTTATCTTATTCCTTCCTTCCCTTCCTCCTCTCTTGTCCATCCTTCCTCCTTCCCTCTTTCTATTCCTTCCTTCCCTTCCTCCCTCTCTTGTCCTTCCTTCCTCCTTCCCTCTTTCTATTCCTTCCTTCCCTTCCTCTCTCATCCTTCCTTTCTTTCCCCTCTCCCTCTTTCTATTCCTTCCTTCCCTTCCTTCCTCTCATCCATCCTTCCTTCCCCCCTCCTTCCCTTTCTATTCCTTCCTTCCCTTCCTCCCTCTCTCATCCTTCTTTCCATCCTTCTTTCCCGCCTCCCTCTTCTATTCCTTCCCTCCCTCCCTCTCTCTACTCCTTCCTTTCTTCTCCATCACTGTAGGTTTTCAAGAGGATATTGGACAGCCCTTTGTCTGGAATGGCCTGGGGGCTCCTGCCTGAGCAGGGGGCTGGACTAGAGGACCTCCAAGGTCCCTTCCAACTCCGACAATGTTCTCAATATTTTTTCCCTCCCCCCTGCTTTAATATTTTACAGTACGAAGCTTGCCCCGAGTCGTCGGATACCAGGCCAGTACGCTTTCCGAAAATAAATTAAAACCACTCCGATCTGTTCGGGAAAGTTAAACCAAGTTGGCGTGGTGGTGTTGGAAAGGGGTGATGGGGGCGAGGAAGAGGAGGAAGAAGGGGGCTTACCTGTATTGACAACTGGTGCCCTTCCCAAACTGGCAGAGACGCTTGTGGACACCCAGGCGCTTGGCACAACACAGACCCACAACCAGCAACCCCGCCAGGAGGAGTGCGGTCACCACCAGAGCCGTTGAGGTCGCCCGGCTGGCTGCAAAACGGAGAAAGCCACCGAGTGTTATCTCCCTGCCAAGGCTGAACGGCGCATACCGAACGCCCGCCGGGAGGGGGGCGGCAGCCGGGCATCACCACACAAAAGAAGCCTTGTGGTGCCCTGTAACAACCCCACCCCGCCCCGGGAAAAGATGCGTTTCTGAAAAGGGGAGGCGCAGGGGAGGGAAATCTCTCCCGGGTCCCCGATTTTCCCGCGCTGGGAGGGAGCGTTCGCGGGGTCGAAGGGCTACGTTGAGGGGTTACGTTTAGGGAGAGGAAACCCTGGGGGGAAATTGGAAAGAGACGGCATCCGAGCTGGGGAGGGGGAAGGCATTGAGAAGCCAGGAGGATGGCGAAGGGCAAGGATTTGCGTGGGGGCACCGGCTGATTGTGGTGAGTTTGGATCTAACTTTTGCTTTTCGGGGTGGGGGATGGGGAGGGGAAATTTAGCCCTGGGTTGCCATGTATACAAACCAGCATTGTCTGTCTGTCTGTCTGTCTATCATCTATCTATCTATCTATCTATCTATCTATCTATCTATCTATCTATCTATCTATCTATCTATCTATCTATCTATCTATCATCTATCTATCTATCTATCTATCTATCTATCAATCATCTATCTATCTATCTATCTATCTATCTATCTATCTATCTATCATCTATCTATCTCTATCTACTATCTATCTTCTCTCTCTTTCTCACCCATCTATCCACTATCCACCCACAATCCCTCTGTCTCTCTGTCTTTATCTATCTAGCTATCTTCTATCTGTCTATCAGTCCACTGATATCTATCTATCCACCCACACATACATCTCATTCTATGTCCGTCTGTCCCTCTTATCCATTTATCCATCCATCCATCCATCCATCCATCCATCCATCCATCCACCTATCATCTATCTGTCTGTCTGTCTATCTATCTATCATCTCTATCTTTCTTCCTTTCTTATCAATCTAATCTTTCTATCTCTAATCTATATCTACTGTATCTATCTACCTATCCATCCATCCATCCATCCATCCATCCATCCATCCATCCATCCATCCTCATCCATCCATCTTTTATCTATCTAATCTATATCTTCCGTATATATCTACCATATCTATCTATCTATCTATCTATCTATCTATCTATCTATCTATCTATCTATCTATCTACCTCCCTCCCTCCCTCCCTCCCTCCCTCCCTCCCTCCCTCCCTCCCTCCCTATCATCTATTTATAACTATATCTATCATCTATCTGTCTGTCTGCCTGCCTGCCTGCCTGCCTACATACCTATCATCTATCTATAACTCTATCTATCATCTATCTATCTATCTATCTATCTATCTATCTATCTATCTATCTATCTACCTACCTACCTACCTACCTACCTACCTACCTATCATCTATTTATAACTATATCTATCATCTATCTGTCTGTCTGCCTGCCTGCCTGCCTGCCTACATACCTATCATCTATCTATAACTCTATCTATCTATCTATCATCTATCTATCTATCTATCTATCTATCTATCTATCTATCTATCTATCTATCTATCTATCTATCTATCATCTATCTATCTCTCATATCTCTCATCTATCTAATCTACATCTACACACAGGAACAAGTTGCCAGCCACGAAAACTTGGGTCTTGCAATCCAGGTGTGGAGGCATCTACAATCCACAATCCTTAATAAGTGTATCCATGCATTGATGCATTTGCAAACGCACTGCGCCCACTCTCCCTCGACTTACCTTCCCCCGGGGGCGGGGGGCCCACTGTCCACACTGCCCCCAAGGCCCCCCCGCCTGGCAGTGGGGCGGCGCCACCCCGGCTCACAATGGCAGTGCCCTTTGTTGTTGCAAAGCTGCAGGTCGAAAAGAGAAGTCTTCGATCAGGGGCACCAAATTCATCACTTTAAATCCACGGACCCCCAATACGATCTGCCTAAGGACCGGCTGGGTGGGCGTGGCAAGGTGGTCATGTGACTGGGTGGGCGTGGCCAACTCAATGTCACTCACGTCGAGGGGTGCCCTGCCAGCCTGATTCCCCCCCTTTCAAGCTTCTAGTCCTCAGTTTTCAGGCCCTCCACTCTTTTGTAAATTGCTCTTCCCTGAACCGATTATTGGTTACTTTAGATAAGTGTTTCTGGTCTCCCATACTCCCCGCCCTGCTTCTCCCTTTCTCGCAAGTTTCTAGTCCTCAACACTTTTTGTTGAGGACTAGAAACTTTTTTGCACAAAAGTAGTTGGGACAAGAGAGAAAATTAGCCAGTGTTTTAGCCAGAGAGAGACAGAGAGAAACAGAGAGAGAGAGAAACAGAGAGAGAGAAACAGAGAGAGAAAGAGAGAGGGAGAGAGAGGGAGAGAGAGCGAGCGAAACAGAGAGACAGAGAGAGAGAGGGCGAGAGAGAGCGA